>NW_022986853.1:0-207502 GCF_010094085.1 Westerdykella ornata
CCAGGCTGCTGCTCGGCAAGCCGAGGCCATTTTTGGTATTGTCACCTGATGCCAAGGCACTAGGCTGCTGCTCAGCAAGCTGAGGCCATTTTTCTTGAGCTAGGGCTCATGTTTTTCCGGGCCGACCTCGCTTTACCCCTCCATGTAGTTTACCTTTGATGGCTCTGGGAATCGAACCCATGACCTTCATATGCCCTAGCACATGATGCCACCGGATGATCTTACCACTAGACCATCCCACCATTGTGGTTTGCCTTTGATGGCTGTGGGAATCGAACCCATGACCTTCATATGCCCTAGCATATGATGCTACCAGATGATCTTACCACTAGACTATCCCACCGTCTTGGGGTAGGATATCTGGGTGGTAGTGTTGTTGATTGGTAGTGGTTGAGGATGTGGCGGTGCAGTTGGTGTGGCTGGTGTGGCTGTGCAGTTTTTGTGGCTATGCAGCTGGTGCAGCTGGTGCAGCTGGTACAGCTGGTACAGTTGCTGTAGAGTTTGATGTTCCTGTCTGTGCATCCATGCTCAGATATACAGTGCTGTGCTCAGATACACACAGGTCAGGTCAGCTCGGCTCTGGAGCTGTGCCCGCTCCTGAAAACTCTGATCTGGCACCAAAGAGGGGTGAATTGCAGCTTTCTCCTTGAATAACTCTTGAACCAGATGCTGCAGCAGGTTGCAGCTGGAGATATTGGATCTTTGGGATGTCAAAAAGATGTGGTGCAAGTTTGGAGATGAAATTCCAAGCGGAAAAAATGTTCCAATATTCATGCTTTTTTTCTATCACCAGCTTTACTAGGCCCTGTCTGGTAACCCAAAACATCAAGCAATGCAGTCGAGATAGATGTTCAATCAACGCTTATCTTTAACTGGATTCGAAGATACCGGAGCTCCTCACCAGCATCGATTATTGAGATGGTGAGGTAGTTTAAAAAGGGGGTAGAATTGATAGTGTATTCGTAGGTGTTAATGGCCGCCAAGATCACGAAACTTGAGCTAGCCTGCTAGGCAGCTTCTGAATATAAAAAACCATAAGAAGAAGCAGATTCAAAAAGGAGGGACCCTATCATAGGCAGAAGCAGAGGTGATAGTAGCTCAGAAGAATGCTGAGGCTCAGCTTGAGGCAGAAAGATGTGAGGAGAGGGAGGAAGCGGATGCTGGTATATGGGGTATTCGACGCTGCAAGATGTATGGTGAGCCAGGGCACAACAAGCGTATATGCAAAAAAGATGCAGTAGATGTAGAGAATTTATTTGAGCTATTGTAAGCTGCAATAGCTTGTTGTAACATTGAGATATTTAGATTTGGAGTTAGTTTTTCTTTATCTATAATTATTCTATCTAGTCCTAGTTTAGAACATAGCGCCTCCTAGTAGGCGACCGTGCGGGCGTTAGGCAGGGAGACACAGCTCTCAGAAGAGTGCTGTACTTTAAGAACGGGCTTGGCGCGGAATGCAAGCCGCCCGACTCTTACCACCGTAACGTCACCAGGCGACTTCGTGCTCGGCATCACCACCACCACCTCCCGCAACTCCATTCCTACGATGGGCGCCTTGTTGTCCGTCCCTTTTCTCGCGCTTCCAAGCGTAGGCACAGTGAGTAGTGGCACGATTACCTATCCGCGCGCTGCTAACAACCGAAGTTATGGGGCTGTCTCGCCTCTTGCTGTGGAGCTGCAACATGCAGTGCCGTCTTTGGCTCATGTGGAGGAAAGTGTGGGAATAGGTGCGCGGTTGAACCTCCATGTTTTGCATGAGATGCCTTAGCTAATGGCCCACAGCATCGCCACGCGCATAGCGTACGCACTCATCCTCCTCGTCAACTCCATCGTCTCCTGGATTATGCTCACCGACTGGGCCATGAAGAAGCTCTCGCATCTTACCCTCGACTACGTAGACATACAGTGCAACGGCGAGCAGTGCTATGGATACGTTGCGGTGCAGAGGATCAACTTCGCGCTTGGCTTTTTCCACCTCCTCATGGCGCTGATGCTGGTCGGAGTACGGTCATCGAAGGACGGTCGCGCCCCGATTCAGAACGGCTTCTGGGGACCCAAAGTCATTGCTTGGATCGGCATGATAGTCCTCACCTTCTTCATCCCAAACTCCTTCTTCATTGTCTGGGGGAATTACTTTGCCATGATTGGCGCATACCTCTTTCTCCTCATTGGTCTTATCCTCCTCGTCGACCTTGCCCACAACTGGGCGGAATACTGTCAGGAGAAGATTGAAGTCACCGAGTCCAACGTGTGGACCTCACTACTTGTCGGATCCGCTCTGTTCATGTACCTGGCTTCGCTGGCTATGACCATCGTCATGTACATCTACTTTGCCAAGTCTGGATGCGGCATGAACCAGGCAGCCATTACTGTAAGTAGGGAGAGGCCGGAGTGTTGTGCGCCGCTGAAATGCCCCAGGTCAACATGATATTGCTCGTCGTTGCATCGGTGGTATCCATCCATCCGGCCGTGCAGAATGTAAACCCTCGCGCCGGCCTCGCTCAGTCCGCCATCGTCGCAATCTACTGCACGTACCTGACCATGTCCGCCGTTGGTATGGAACCGGACGACCACCAGTGCAATCCCTTGATCCGCGCGCGGGGAACACGGAAAGCCACCATTGTCATTGGTGCCATCGTGACTTTCGTCACAGTTGCTTACACAACAACGCGTGCCGCAACCTACGGACTTGCTCTTGGATCGCAGGGCAATTCCTACGGGAACGGCTACTCTAGCCTTGGTACGGAAGATTATGAGCATGGCCTCGTGACGCAACAGCCCGAGTCGCGCCGTGAGATGCGTCAGGCTGCGCTTCGAGCGGCCGTGGAGAGCGGGGCTCTCCCCGCCTCAGCCCTGGACGATTCCGACAGTGACGACGAAGACGATGGGCCAGCCCGGAATCCCCGCGACGACGAGGTGAATGCGACACAGTACAACTACTCGCTCTTTCATCTCATCTTCTTCCTCAGCACAACGTGGGTTGCCACCCTGCTGACCACAAGCTTCGACGAAAAGGACATGCAAGGCGATTTCGTTCCGGTTGGCAGGACGTACTGGGCGAGTTGGGCCAAGATCATCAGTGCCTGGGTCTGCTACGCCATCTACATCTGGAGTTTGGTCGCGCCGCTTGTAATGCCTGACCGTTTCGATTATTGAGCGATCTGCCTTGCTGCGTGGGTTCTGTGGTGCGTTTATGGCTCATGAAGAGCGCTGTACGCGTATGTAATATTGTTAGCAGTTTGGATTTTTCGTAATAATTGGAAAACTTCAATTCTCATGCTCATGCTTCATGGGTATGTAACATTACTGTTATAGTCTCGGTCGACGCCAAGCCACCCCGCTAGCGCCCGCTGCTGCGCCCCACCACAACTCCGAAAGCATGTGTGAGAGTGGAGCGTGTGGCGAGCTTCATTACGAGTACATACACCCAGAGGTGAAGCGCCTCTGGCTCCTTTCCACTACCGCCGGCCAATCCAACTTCGCAACCTTGGCGGCTGCCTCTTCTCTGCGCCTTTGCTTCTCCCACACGCCTCTCCAGGTTCATTCTGCCTCCTGCAATACTGCAACAGTTCGCTGTCCGCCATGCCTGCGCCGTTGGCCAAAGGTGAGTATCAGCCTGCTATGCGCCGTCTCTGCACCGTACCTGTCTCAGTCGTTATCACCCATCCCCTGTTTCCATGAACTCTCTTCCATGCGAAGCTGTTTTTCCTATCTGCTCACACCTTCTGCTATTACCCTCTGGTACCTTTTTGCCTAACTCATCATTCGGACAGGTATCATAATCGCCGCCTCAGTCGTGGTGGCTGTCGGCATTGCCCTATACGAATCTCCACAGGTCCGACAGTGGGTCGATCAATCACGTCGTAAAATAGCCCTCGCTCTACACAGCCTCGGAGATGAGATACAACCCCGAAGACCATCAGAGTGCAGTGAGGACTATGAAGTCCGGAGGCAAGATTTCATACGCCGAAGGAGACTCGAGCTGATAAGGAGGGCGCGAGAGGAGGGAGTTGCGGTCGACTTGGACGAGTTGGCCAGAATTGGACAAGACGACGTTGAGATGGCGGCACGGAGAGAGCGACGTCGGCCGACCGCCAGTCAGAAATCGTTCGATGACCTAGTCGGTCGGGACGGGAGATTGAAAACGGATGACAGGATTGTGGAGAAAGCGACCGGCACCGATATCCCTAGTAGTGGCACCGTTCGGAAGCGAGGCATCTCAGGGTTTGCTGCTGGCTCTGCTGCTGCTGCCGGGAACCCTTTTTCGGATGACCAAGTTCTCTTTGACCAAGACGAAGAGGAAGCTCCTGCTCCGAAACCATTTACCTACACCGAGTCGGGAGGGAGCTCGTTGAATGTCCAAGTTGATCTGCCAACCTACCAGGCCGGTGAACTCATCGACCTTGATCCGTTAGCTGCCATTGCGGATTCTCAGAACGTCCAGGCTGATCATTCGCATACCGGTAATGCCACACAGTCATTCTATTCCTTACAGAGTTCAAACTCTCTGTCGGGTTCCGCGCAGCTTGGGCTTCCGACGGAAGATGAGAGGTCGGAGATCGACAGTGTGTCTGCTGGGACTCTCACGCCACGCTCAGACCGATCAGCGTTTACCGGTGTATCGGTGGTTGGAAGCCAGGCTGATGACATCGCCATCCTCTCTCAACACCAAGACACTGATCACGACCCCTTCTCTGAAACCTTCTCTGAAGCTGGGTTTACGGATACCGGATTCAGCGAAGCCGGATTCAGCGAGGTGGGCAGTCAGGCGGGTGTAGGGATGACGACGCCGTCTAGCTGGACAGATGTAGGCAGTGACGATGAGAGCGAATGGGGTGGGCCTGGCCACAATGGCCATGTTCATCAGTAATGGTCGAGCAGCGTTGCTCCATCTTGTTTGTTTCGGGTTGATCTGCTTGGGTTATGTATACAAGGAGGTACAGGTTTCAACGGCTAGGCGCACTGGAGTCGTGGTTCGGAATCGATTCTATTGTATTCTTGTCACGGGAGAGCCAGGTTTCCTGACCCGCATTCTGTTCTGCTCTTATCATGGGCTTCAAATGGCTTCGTGGCGGGTGCGATTCGGTCACAAGCAGAATGCCGAGCTTCAAATGATAAATCCCGTATCCGAAAAGGATCATGCATTGTGAGACGTTGTCCCGGGTATCTTAGTTCAATCCATACCGTATCCCCAACTCCGAGTTATATCGCTCCAGGTGCCCTCAGACAGCGCCGACGCCCAATATGAGCCTTTCGACCTTGCGGAGTAGCTCCTCTCTGTCCTTTACAGCCTCCTCCTTCTCTTGCTCTAGGCCTAGAAGCTCCTTTTTCAAAGCCTTCATTTTCTCCCATTGCTCCTTCTCAGATACACCATGTCCGGGCAGTGCTTTGATCAGAGTCTCGATCTGCTGCTCTTTTTGCACCAAATCGTGCGACAGTTCCTTGATCTGGTTTTGGAGTTCTTCCGGAGACACCTCTGGGATTGACGCGTTTAACGCATCGTGCGATTGCGCGGGCACGCCTTGCCCTTGCTGAGGAGCATTCGCGGCGGCCTGCGCTTGTGCCTGCTGAGCTTGTTGTTGCGCATGCACGGTGAATGAGGTCAGGAGGGGTTGGCCGGGTGGAGCGGAGGGTGGTGCTCGATGTTTGATGGTCTGTAGACTGCTTTGCATTTGAAGGAGGAGCTATGTGACGTAGAGGTCAGTATCTCGAATGAAGAGGGTTTGCGGAAGATGTACCTTGTCCACCTCATCCTGGATTTGTGTCAAGACATCACTCATTGTGGTCGATATGCATTGAATTGAGAAGGCTGCCGCGGCGTAAAGGATGTCCGAGCCTGCTAAGTATTCGGAGAAAGGCTTCAGTGGTAGGTCGAAACCCTCCCAAGGTGAGGTCCGGATGGAAGTTGAGCACATGAGACCACAAACAAACGGTAGATCCATGATTAAATATCGGGAGAGTTAAGCCTTGGCGGACAGGGGTTAGCGTCTCCCGCGCTTCTGCTGCGAAATCTCTCCAGCCCGAGTTTATACTCTGTATTTCCGTGTCACTCCTTTGTCTTCCTTATCTCTTGCAGATATGTCCCTTTCGTCCGTGTATGCATATTTCATACAACGGTAATGCGTACCTTTCCCCACCTTCAATACTTCAAGGGTGCCTTCATACGCTGCCCGTCGTGCTTCCTTCGCCCTGCAGGAGCCCGCAGACATATTGCTACAGCTACAGCTGCATCTACAGCTACAGCCACTATTGAGGCAGTTCAACAGGTGCCCACCCTCCCAAGCATCGTATTATCCTCAGGATCGCCTCATCACAATTCATTGTCCACGTTTCTGGAGTACGCCGGCCGCGTCAACCTCGCGCCCACGCGGTCGTTATATATCGGAACGCACTATGAGTACACTTCGGCGCTGGCGCTGCTTCGACTCGGCTTCTCACTCACCCGCACCGGTCGAGCCGGTGACGCAGGCATTGACTTGATCGGCCATTGGACCTTGTCTCAATTTCCCGTACCCCTCCCTGTCTTCGCGCAATGCAAAGCCCGCAATGCCAATGTACTCTGCTCACCAAGGCATATAAGGGAACTCGAGGGCTCCTTCCAGGGGCTGCCTGCGGCGTGGAGGAACAAGGATGTTTTGGGACTCCTGATCACTTCACGTCGCGCTACGAATGGGGTGCTCGAAGCACTTAGAAGGAGTCGGTGGCCCATGGGTTTTCTCAACATCTCGCGGACCGGGGCCATTGAGCAGTTCGTGTGGAATCGAGCGGCTACCGAGAAAGGATTAGAAGGGGTAGGCGTCAGCATCCGACACACGCCAAAGGTTCTGTTGCTTCCAAGGCTTGCACTCGAACAAGGGAAATATGGCTCTGATTGGAAGGTCGCCAAGAAGAGGCGATGGAGCAGGTCATATCCCGATGCCGGCACAGTGAACGACATACAATTGACGTGGATGGGCGAGCCCATCTTCCCGGTCCGCGATGGCCTGGTTGAGGAGACCTTACCACTGGCGGATCCACCTGCTGCAGATCTCGAGGAGGAAGCGGCCAACGCATCAGGCAGCAAGGTCGCGCCTGATATGAAATATAAGTCCACAAGAGCAGCCGCGCGCAAGGTGTCAACAAAGCCTAATTGTGCTGATAAGAAGGCTGTGCCCGTCAAGCGACCGAGGGGTCGACCACCGGGATCCAAAAATCTGATAACTGTGGCTTTGGAAGGCCCACGGAAGCCCGGACGCCCGAAGGGATCGAAGAATAAGACTACGATAGGCAAAGCCTGACGACTGTCTGGGTCTCTCTTACCACCCGATTTGTGGCAATGACACACGGCCATAGTATTGGGGAAGTGCTCTCGAGCACCTGCCTGGAGACCAACACGTGCAGAGAACGACACCTCCTCCGGCCGGCACTGGAACGGAATGCCGTCTAACATCAAGCATCATATTTTCAACCAAGTGATATGCTAGGTAAGTCCATCTCCCATCGCCAAATCAGAGGGCCGTGGAGTATCTTTGAGCCGATCGCGATTCAAGGCAAGAGCATGGATAATTGATCAGACTATTCTGTGGATTTCGAGATTGGGGTCAACGTGTGCTTATTATATGACAGTACCATCGTTACAATGCAGGCGAACAGCTACCGAAGCTGTCCTGGAAATGCCGTCCCCGAACCATATCGATCGCTTCATGCGTGGCTGTTGAATGCCTTCTCCCAACCCGCCTTCCAAGATCACGGTGGATTTTGTCCGGGTCGAGGCAAATGGACGACTACTGCTGTCGGTGCTTGTGTCCGTTGCGAGCCGTATATCAACACAGCGGGCCGTATCCGCGAATTTTGTCGGAAATATCGACAGCTGAGCGGCACCAACCAGGCTTACGTTTCACATTTGATGCTAGACCGAGGCTACACTTTGATGGATGCAGTAAGGACTGCGTCACGGGTGCCAACTTCCTTTGCAGTTCTATCTCCGTTGCCCGTAGATGAGCACGCACTACGTCTACCGGTATCTCGGACTCGTGAGACCCGCTGGTCCGCGGTCGCCCAAACCCACGATCCCCGTTCATCTACCCCTCCCGCCTTGTCCGCCTTGACGCATCACAGCCCTGCCGATGCAGCTGGCTTCTCAAGCCCAATTCCGGCTCATGGAGATACGTCATACCGCTTCGTCCTCCACGAGACGATTATTCAGGGGAATGGAGTTCGCTATCATCGCATTTTGCAGTTGAGGCCTAGAACTGTGCCAAGCGGTGTGCCCTATAGTCCGATTCGTGGAGCTCGAGTCTCTCTGCATGTACGGAGAATAGGCGGTCCAGACGTTGCCGAGGGACGTCTACAAGATGTTGAAGGTCTGCCTGGTGGTTCGGGCGACGTTCTCACAGAGTTGCTGGAAATTGGCGCGATGGCAGCGCTATCTGACGGATAGATTCAGGGGACGACCGGCAAAGTCATACCGGGCACAGTCATATTGTTACTGAGAATCTCAATGAAGCGTTTCATTCGTACAGTTTTAGGTCTTTGAATTGAAGAGATTGCCAGCCCAAAATGTTTCAAGCCTTGCGGTCTATTCATCAAGGAAGCGCGGCTAGCTTCGAATTCGAGTCTCTTCATATTATAAGTTCATTGTGCCCAGTATGTATTCCTGCAGGCTTTTCTATGCCACATGATCGCGGATGTATAATCGTGCATCCCACGTCCCCAACCTTGTACGAACTCACACGCATCCCTTTAACCAAAGTTGGGGTTCTGGGTGGCTATCCGAAGCCGGGTACATGTTGGGCGACCGTGGAGGAGTAGGTTGTATCCATTGTGGATGACTGACTCCGCAGAGTCCCTATAGCGTGCGAGGGAACTCCACCAGAGCTTCCTTGCTTTTGTGACGCCCTAGACACTCCGCTCCCCGAATGCACCCGTCCATGTAAGTCGAAACTCATTACATGTGGTGCAGTGTAGCTAAGTGCGATACGTGTGTAGGAATGGGATAGAAGAGAAGCACTAAAGGTATATGAAGGGGACTTTCAAAAGGCGGGACATGCGTTGTTACTGATAACAGTTGAAGGATACAGGTAGCTTTGAGCAATCGATGTATGGTTTGGCGGTCAGTGACGTGTACGTGAGCGATATATGGAAGGAATCAAGAGTGCCATAGTACGGGCGTTTACACAGGTACACTGCGCTACCGCCTCCTCCCACGTCCGACTGAACAACCCCATGTACTTCCAATCCAAGTTAGAATACGTATTTTAAGGAATCTAATTGGCTATATTCTAGTTACGCTACTAGGGCACGGTGTTTTAAGGCTGGTTATACCTCGAGGGAGGCGTAGAAAAGCCAGTTAGAAGGTCAATAACCCCTACGCGCACCGTCGTGTTCACAGTCGGACGTGAAAAGAGGCAGTATATTGTATAGGCGAAGTGCCAGCAATCAAAGGCGGAAACATTCATCACAAATCGCCACGGCGCCGAAACCTCTCCCATGGCGCGTCTTGCCATTTCTCAATGCGGTAGATGGTCTACAACTTCGATGTTGTTCCTGCGACGTCAGTGCTCTGGCCACATTCACCGAAAGGTTGGCAAGCTCACCCCAAAGGGTCCAGGAGAAAAGCCGCATAATAGTTCGGATGGTAGTTGTTTCTCAGGCCTGGCTTCCCGTTGCAAGTGCCTCCAGCCTTGATACCCTCAGCATGGAATCGATCAACCGTCTCGTGGTCCTTTGCGGAGAAAGCAACATGGCCATGTGCGGCACCGGCAGTGACCTCCTTCGCCGCGATCCAGAATGGCATGCTGTGTTGACTTGGTCCGAAGCCTACGGCGACTCCTGGGAATTCTTTTTGCTTGGTATATCCTAGTGGTGCCAGCGCAGCTGCGTAGAAGTTGACAACCTCCTCGAATCTGGATGGATGGACGGAGAACCCTGCGTGGTCGAGCATGGCGTTATATCGTGACGTTGAGCAAACTTGCGAAACTGGATTGAGGGATTCACTTCTCAACGAGCGAGTAGACCTACCTTCGGCGGGTTTTTAAGGTAACAGAAGAGCTGAATGCGGGGTAATCTCACCCCGGAAAAGACATGCAGGTCAGATGCGAATTACGTTCCTAGTTAAATTTTGGGTTAGAAAATGTTGCCTTGTGCCTCCCCGCTTTTCTTTGCTCTTCCAAGAAAATCACTTCGGCACCAAACATGAAGACATATGCTCTGTGCATGTAGAAGCCGACGGGTGTGTGGTGTAAACAAAGGACAGCGTCAGACAGCGTCAGGAAGTTCTCTGCGGTCTCGACCAGAAGTGTATTGGGAATTCCCTAGAGTGGTGTCTTTGCTCTTACTTTTCTCTCCCCTCTAACGACTAAGTATTATTTATACAGATATTCGTGGTAGCTACAATTCTTCTATCCCCCGTGTCCCTTGCGAGCTCCTCTTGACTACTATGCGCATCATCCCACAGTCTATTCGAAAGCGCATTTGGCAGCCGAGGATGATGCTCTGGTTTCGGCCGGCTGGCGTTAACCCTGCTATGCATGTTGAATATCTCTCCGCTGCCACGCCGCCGAGCGTAGCCATTGTAAGGGGAACCGGAAACTTTCTTGCTTGTGATAAGGCCGCGAATGAAGATGGCAAAGCCGGGGCAGCATCCAACAATAACTGCTACAGAGGTCTCAAGGACAGTCCAGAGTATAAGCCATGTTAGTTCGGGCTGGCATGGAACGATTAGCGGCACATTTGCGGCATATCTGTTATATAGTCACTCACCGTCCCACCCCGAATTCGATTTGGTCGACTCCCGATCTGAACGACACGTAAAGTTGCAAAGACGATGCATATGAAGCTACTTCCAAACAGAACCATGATACCAATCTTCTGTCCACGGTCCATCTGCAGGTTCCACGTTAGGCGGATCGGTAAGACCATGACAGCTATGTCAGTCGCAACGTCGACCGCGAAGGCAAAGTACAGACTAAAGACAGTTCTCTTCTGCTCTCCTGGTGTCTGCCCACACCTCCCCTCCGATAGTTGAGCTCTCATACTCGAACAGATTGTAAGCGTGCTGAGGAGGCTTCCAAGCCAGGAGAGGATGACGAAAAGGACGATACCGTGCCATATCCTTCTGTAGATTCCTGGTAGGCCTTGTAGGAGGTTGTGATAGAGGCTGAGGAATGAGCCCTTGACGCAGGAGAGTAGCGTATAGAACGCCACTTGTGCCGGCAAAATGAGCCTCTGCATAAGCGCAGCCTACGAGGAAACAATGTCAGACTGGTAGTATGATACTTGGAGCCCAGCGGTCCTTGAACTTCGTCACTCACATCATCAGTCATTGTCGGATAAGGTCGACGTTCCCTATAAAAAACCGCGTAGATTTTGAACGTTGGGGTGATGAGAAGCAGGTAACACACCCACATGGCCAGGTAGAGGATAAAAGCAAGATAGACGAAGAGGTCGGTGAGCTGAAGGTTTTTGCTGCGCCTTGTAAATGCCGTAACGACACGCCCGACGACAAACACTGTCGTGATAGCAAGACAAGCGATGTTGGTCGCTATCAGTGCAGGTTTCGATATGAGCCCGCTCGTCATGCTGATCGCGACGTACTCATGGATCGGAGAGTTGGAAGTCAACCTGGGTTCAGATTCACCAATTTCAGCACCCGTGGCAAGAATCAAGTAGTAGATATATGAGAAGGTCGACACACTTGGGGACAATCATCGGTACTGGCAATGTAGCAGTGAGACGGTGAATGCCAAAACCTTATGAGCTTTATCCAGCTCTGCTACCAGACTCTCGTGGATCTGTCCATTGTTCCCGAGGCCATGTCTTCTTCCACTGTTTTGTTGGTGGCAGCGTGCAGGACTTCTCGGTGTAGGTGTGGCGCCAGCGCACACTGAGCACTGGACCGCAAGATGCTCAGTTATTCTCGCAACATATTATGGCTAACCTGGCCTACGAAGTATTAATGCTTAGAACGCGAGGAATTGATACCTTGTTCATATGAGTCCGCCTACGCACACCTCATTGAAAGCTCGTTAGCATGGTATATAGCACAGCGATACCGAAAACGGCACCGGCTGGCCGTGTTTCGTTCCATGTATCTTGAAGCCGTGAATAGCATCAAGAGAGGAATACCTGGAGTGACGCATGTTACTACCCGATTGAGATTCTGTGTAGATTAGTGGCTTTCCCATGCTAATATTTTGCGTTTCTCGTCTTTCAAACCGAAAATCCAGATGCATAACACAAAACCTTGCACCAGCATCATTGGCTCCGCGACTTTTGTCGATTCCATTGTCCGACCCGCGCAGTGACCACCCCTTCCGCTTCTGCTACCTTGAAAGTAGCGGGGAGCGTTGCGCGAACTTTGACTCTATTGGTTCGTTGTTTACAAGCTGGATTGTATGTGTTGGTGGAGGTACTCTTTTGGCCTGTAGAAGAGAAGAGGTGCCGATAAGGTTCACAGGTGGAAAGGTGTGGAGCGAAGTCGGGAGGGGTGCATCTGCCAACGGGCGCTGGCTTGGAAAGTTGGCCCAACATTGAGGAGAGGCGAAGAGTCCATCGCCCACATCCATATTCGACCCGACGTCCAACCAATATCCTCGACTCAGTTGATCTATAGATATTGAAAAGGGCGAGAGAATGAGTCACGTTGTTGTTCCCTCACAAACCGTGCGACAAGCCGAGGCGCACGCAGTTTGAGGACACTAGTCGTCCTTTAGGGGCTTTCACATTCACACAGCGCGATGGAGCCTTGGATTTGATGGCACCCCACCCAGTGAGGAGGCTTTTCGCGTTATTCTTAATATCCGTCTGTTACTGATGGAGCCTGTTGGATCGGCCCCCGGATCAGCTAAAATCCGTCCAGAATACGGGCAGCTGCATCAGGTCGACGAACCATCTTCAACTGTGCCTCGAATCATGCACTTTCAAATGCAGCGTGGGGCCCAAGCGATGATTTTGGCTTGCTGGATAAGAATGCATGGTTGTCCCCCCTTCTTAAGGTCCCATCATTCATTCTTTCTCTCTTCGTCTCATTTCCCAACCTTTGGGAACGTTGAAGTGTCACTGCCACAGCTGCAGGCATGAAGGTATCGTCTTTGCTTACTGCGAGCGCCTTCGCAGCGGGTGCCGTTGCTCAAGCTTTCGAGGACGTTGATTTCAGTAAGCATGGCTTCTATATACTTATTGCGTCCATGCATCACGCATTCGATGGAGCTCCTCAAAACCTGACTTTTGACCACAAGATGTCACGGAAGCCCTGCTTCAAAACCACTTCGACGTAACCCTAGCTCCGGAACTCTTGGAATTCGTTAACAATGGCCAACTGGGCTCAAAACGCTCTCTCCCCGAGCCTTGCGCGACTGCATGCAAGTCCTTAAAAGCCGTGTACGGTTCATCGAAGCTCATCTCCCAGGGAACCACTGAGTACACCGCCTTTCAAGCCGCATACTGGTCGAACCAGCAAGCTTCTGTCAGCCCACGCTGCGTCTTCAAGCCATCCGAACCAATTGAGGTTTCATCTACCGTCCTCATCTCGCGTCTTACTCAGTGTCCTTTCGCGGTCAGAGGCGGGACCCATGCATCTTTCGCGGGCGCATCCAGCATCGAAGGCGGGATCACATTATCTATGGAGAATCTGAACCAAATCAAGGTTTCTTCGGACAAAAAGACCGTGGATGTGGGCCCCGGGAACCGGTGGGCGTCTACGTACCAGGCGCTCGAAAATCACGGCCTGGCTGTAGTTGGTGGGAGAATGGTGAGTACTGCCGTTTTGTTGTTCGCTTTTTTGTTGCTTTGGTTACCCTCAGCACTGCTAACTCAGGCCAGTCGCCCGTCGGTGTCCCGGGTCTCGTCCTTGGTGGCGGCTTCTCGTTTTTCTCCAACAAGCTGGGCTGGGCGTGCGACAATGTTGCAGCCTTTGAGGTAGTCACTGCTTCGGGTCGCATTATCACTGCAAACGCCACGCTGTTTCCTGACCTCTACTGGGCCCTGCGCGGCGGCGGCAACAACTTCGGTATCGTCACCAACTTCAAACTTTATGCGTTTGAACAAGGTAAGATGTGGGGTGGCCAGCGAATCTACGCTGAGAACCAGTTCGAAAAAGTGAAAGATGCCATATTCAAGTTCGGCAACGAAACATCCTCCACCGACACGGATGCAGCCCAGATTGTGGTGCGTCCACGTTATCATTGAACAGTATGGAGCCAGTAAGTTGACATACATCTCACAGTCCTTCGCTGCGATACCAAGGCTCGGCAATGTCGCTATCACCCAACTCCACTACGCAAAACCGGTTGCCAGTGCCCCCATCTTCAGTGACTTCAACGTCATTCCAGCCATCTCCGATAACACGGACGTGCGGCTCCTCAGCGAGCTCGCCATCCTCATGAATGAAGGCAGCCACGACACCGGCCTTCGCCAGGTCATGTGGGATGTGACCTTCAAGCTGGATCGAGGAATTTTCGACTTTCTTACCGCCACGTTCTTCGCCGCCGTGCCATCGCTGTCTGATGTCGAAGGACTCTTCGCAGCCATTTCCATCCAGGCGATCACCGAGGGCCAGTTGACGGGCATGCAGCGCAACGGCGGGAATGCGCTGGGTCTCAAACCAGAGAAGGGCCCGTTCTTCATTATGAATATGGGTTCTTCGTGGACCAACCCTACCGACGACTCCCGCCTTTACAAGTTCCTTAACGATATCACAGAGACCGTTAAGGCATATGCGAAGAGCAAGGGTATCGACAATGATTTTGTTTATCTAAACTATGCATCGGAGTTTCAGGACCCTATTGCTAGCTATGGGGCTGATAATGTTGAGCGCCTGCGAGCAATCAGCAGAAAATACGACCCTGGGCAGGTGTTCCAGAGGCTCCAACCTGGTGGCTTCAAGCTGAGTGGAGGACCTCCAAATCAGTCAGAACCATAGGGTGAAGATCTTTGGAAACCAAGGAAGGCGGGGTTTTCTCGAGGAGAAGTATTAGGGGCAGGAGGAAGAGGTTCTTGACTTGCGTCGCTTGCAAACAGAAGAGATCCTGCAGGAGGAATACTCTTCTTCGATCCTGAGTTCTTAGGTTCCTCTAGGCCGCCTGCTTCTCGGAAGGCATTCGTATCAATGTTACCTAGTGCTGCTGTGAGGTTGCTTATTACTCGTCTATGGCATCTCTGCAGCAGCATTAACCCTTTACCTAGGTACTGTGTTGACATGTGTCGTCGTATTACACTTCCTCGGCGGCGCATGTTCACTCGTCACTCGCGTCATCGAATTGCACTCACTCGGTGAAGCACATTGTTTTTTTTTTTATTGGCTCTGTTTCCTTGTGGAACTAGTCGAGGAAGAATAGCGCAGGAAACGGAAGACGACTGAATCTATGCATGGACAAGAGCTCGCCCATCAAAGGACCTCGCGACTCGCAGGAATGAAGAGACATCTCCAGTTTCAGATACTGACAATAACCATAGTTTGAGGACCATACACTCCTAGCCTTCCACTGTGACGCATCTCCGAATCAGGGACAAAATTCGTCAGTTCCGTCCGCCTAGTTCTTTTTCCCATTTCCCGTCAACGCCACAGCAATATCCACCACCAAAAGAAGAACGGCATCACGAGATATATCCAGACCATCACGGTGCGGAAGAAGCGCCATTGCGTCGCCCGTGGTTCTCCCGGTGCTATATGTAGGCAGTCCACGCGCGGTTCGAAGTAGAAGTAGATGCGGTAGGCGAGGATAGGGGCGACGATCAGGGCCCAGAAGCAGAGGAGGGACTCGTTGAGTCCGAAGGAAGCGAGGTCGGGTTTTGGCAAGAGCATTCTCGGATCTGTGTATGTGCAGGCCGTTCGTCTACTTGTATGGTCTTTTGCAGATGGAGAGCCGAGTCCGCTTCGAGAACCGCCGGGAACTGTCCGGATAAGGATAGGCCAAACGCACACGTCCTAGGATATTAAGTGTTTTTCGAGGGTTGAACCAGGAGCGCCAGCACTTGCATGTAGGGTAGAATCAGGAACCGATCGTGTTGGCTCGAGTGGTCGAGGAACAACGTTTAAGAACGGGGTGTTTGCAGATATATATGCCCAGGAGCAAGGCGTGTCATCTATATAGGCCCGAACATGACGAAGCTGGAGCGGGTGCGTCAGAGAGGCTGCGGGCGCTATCGATCAACACTGTCGCTTCCTAATTGTGTGACGTGTGTATACCCAAATTACCGTGTATATGCCGAGCACTAGAGCTGGGTAGGTACATAGCGCCGATTTGATATCATCGCTGCCTTCTCCCTTACATCTTTTTCATCCTCTATAGGCACTCTAGAAACCTATAATTTCACCGTTTGTCATACAACCGGAGCTCGGGTGTTGCAGGATGCAAAAACCTAACCATATCTTTCCACTCCTGCAACCCAGATCCGCCTGTTAAAGGGACGGAGAGCAATCACATGCTTATTAGCGTCATCGATGCAATCAGGTGTGTGTTAAACGGTCGGATAGAACTAGAAGCTCTACTGCGACGAGGATCACATGCAAACTAGTCGGCGGGTAGGGATACCGGCCCCGGGGTGCTGCTATTGGACTATAACGCTGCTTCCGCTATCCTAGACAGAGCCATCTAACTACAAACGCATAAAGTCTAGTTGATAGTATTAGCTCCTCCATTTAGTATGTTAAGACGCAAGCAGATATTCTATAGCGATATATAAGCTCTCTTATCTAGCTGCCTTTACTAGTAAAAAGTGCCTTCCCTTTACCTAGGGCTGGGAGGCGTTATTAGAGAATACGATCAACCTTGGACGCCTGGTTACCCTGGTGGACAGAGCAGCGCGAACCCATACCTACGAGATATCCAGGCGTGTGTACTGCAAGGGGCTCTCCCAGTACTATTCCCTCGTGCACCATTTCATCCTTAGAAGGGATTACTAGTTGGTTAGATATGTGTCCTTCCCTTGTCTGAATCCCGCGACTGATGCCATATACGACAGGTGATTCAAGATGACATTAACCTCCAGCAGGTATCTTGAGAGGGGAAACGTAGCGTGGAATGAATGAAGGGAAAGCGACCCAGGGCCACGCTCGGAGGCTTCAGGTCTGGTGGGGATGTAGGTCGAACCTATGCAAGCTCCCTGGGGTTGTTGAGTAGTAGTCTAAAAGCAAATGATTGGATGCGCAACGCCTACCCACTATGTGTGCATGCTGAACTGAATTCTGCATAAACGGCAGACTAGTGTACATAACAGTTTTCTAGTATGAGTGACATAGTAGACTTCAGTGATGAGCTCCCTTGACTGCCAGATCAGTGAGCCGCCTCCATGATCCAACCCGAGCAACGTCAACAGCAACAGAGTCAACAGAGAGCGCGTGGTAGTACATCATCGATGAGGTTTCCCCAAATCTTCCCCAGCGGAGATTGGCGCCATTTGTGTTACTGGTTAAGCCGAGTGTTAGGTGAGGTTGGACAGAGAGGCTTGGCATAAATAAGAGCGTTGGCAGCTAGGCTTGATGACCAAATGTTTGCTGATAGTCTAACCGAATGGCATCCAAAATCATCGAATTCAACTCACAGACTCTCGGCATTTGGCGTTCAGGAGCAACGAACCCGATTGGCACCATCTCAGACGATTTGGTACACATAGCAAAGCTGTACGCACTCCGTCATGGACGTCGGAATATTGATTAAGAGCAGTGAAGCGGCAGCTTGCTCCTCAGATTGTTGATCTAAAGTACATGTTTTACAATCTGACCGGCCACTAGACTAAGGAAATGGTTGTCTTGTATGCACACACCCATCCGCAGAATTTTCCACCCTTGTGACCGACCCGAAGACCCGATGACAGAGTGCCAAAGCAGCGCACCACTCTATGCAACGTAGAGGAGCAAGAAGGACATCATGAGGGCGAAAAGACCAGTAGCCTCAGCGAAGGCGAAACCCAGAACGGCATACTGGAAGAGCTGGCCCCTGAGGGAGGGGTTGCGGGCGACACCCTGAATGAGACCACCGAAAACCGTTCCGATACCGACACCGGCACCAGCAAGACCGACAGTGGCAATACCGGCACCCTGAATCTTAGCGGCAGCGACCATGGCGGCGGCGGTCGACTCAGCAACGATGCCGCGGGACTGGACCATGTTGGCGGGCTTGAAGGCCTTGCGGAAGGCACCGTTCTGGACGAGGGCGTTGCGGGGAGCTGCCGAACAAAGTGTCAATCGAGGTTCTTAGGCAATTGCGCATCCCAATTGACACTCAATTGATCCCCAATGGGTCAATTGAGATGGATCGCTGATGGAACCTACCCTGTGTGGAGACGAAACGAGAGGCAGGCATGCCGGAGCGGGCGACCGCGCGGGCGGCGCCGAGGGTGCGAGCGATGGCAACCATTTTGATGGTGTCGGTGGAGTGGGTGGAGATGGATTTGGGGATGGAAACGAAGTGCAATGGGATGGTCGTGAGTTTGGAGGACGGGAGAGGGAAGAGAGAATTCTTCAGGAAGCGACCAAAGAAGCTCAGGGCCGCGCCTGACTAAGCAGTCACGCTAGTGCGCTCGGCCCGGTTCGCTCCTGCACGTCCATCTCCCTAGCAACACCACGCTTCCTCAGCACTCCGCTTTCAAGGGGACTCCATATCGTATGTTACAATTCTCTTTTTTTGGCAGTTGATCGTAGTTCTCTAAAGTTTTGGCATGTTGTGCCCAAGAGATGTCGTCAAATTTCTGTTCACTCTGGCACCCACAACCTGAGCGTTCGGCAGAACGGATATGCGACCAATCTTACGTCTACTTCGTAGACGTCACTGCTCATCGCTGGATCGAAGGGATCATAACCATTACAACCCATATTCAGTGCCGGTCTGGCTTGACTGCTATCTCTGAGTGGCTTTGGTCGTGACTAATATGAGATGCAATCCACCCTCATCTACTTTTTTCGAGATTCTGGCGCTTTGGGCTGCGTTTCCAGGAAGAGGTACCTTAATTCCTGTAAAACTCAATGTTGTATATCTTTTCGCTGCGACGCCCGTTTCAAGATTGCCATCGAGCCAAGTCGATATATAACGGGACCCTGTCCACACTCGCGTATCATGATGCTGCTATGTTAAATCACATCACATCACGTCGTCCTTGACTGAACGGTGGAGCTGGAGCAAGCACACGGTAACAGTTCGTATCCCATTTCACAGAGTCCGAAGACAAAGCCAAAGCCAAAGCCACTTTTTGATATCCCCGGGGACCCCATCCAATAAATCCATATGCCCGCAACAGCAGGGCATTGCTCTTTTCCGTGAAAGCCCACACGTCTGGTGCGACAAACGACTCGTTAATACTCCTTCCCAACGCTAAAGAAAGTTCATGGATAGAGAATACAGAGGCAACCTGTTTCACAGGTCGAGAAGGAAGAGAAAGTGATTCAAAACATTAAGGATGTGGGTAGTGGGGAAGTAAGAAGCTCACTGGGAGCCTCTGCGAGCGCAAAAAGAGGGCAGACGAGCGTAAATTGTAGAATGAGAGAACGAAGAGAAACAGGGGACCGGCACCTCACCGCTGACCAAAGCAGCAGTGGGACCCTTCTTGCACAGAGGCATTACATATCGTGGAACAGGTGACGGTACCGGTAGACAGAGCGCAAGCCCTACTCCCCCATGGAGCTGATGGGGGTGCCTGCACGGCTCTCATCGACGAGATCGCTAAGCCGCATCTTCTTGTGACGTGGACCCTCGGCTTCGAATTCGTCCAGTTTCCTTTTCAGGTCGGCTTCCCGTTGGCGCATCTCATCTAGTTCAGCCTTCAAGCGGCTCTCACTATTCTCCAGTTCCGAGACGCGCCCGCGGAACAGTTCGTTGATGACTTCCAGCTCGTTGACTCGGGTCTTGAGATGGGTATTTTGTGACATCAGAGCATCGTAGGCCAGGGGAGGATCAAGATGAGAGCCATTCACGGAGGATGCCGCACTAGGGGACGGTTGGCGTAGGGGGAAGGCGGAGGGTAGAGAGGGAGAATGGAAGGCATCTGGGTGCAGGGCACCATCAAACATATGCTGAGGGGCAATGTTGGACTGGTGAGCGAAGGACGGAGTTCCCGTGCGCGAAATGGGCGACTGTGAGCGTTCCGACAGTCCGGAAGAGATCTTTCCCGATGTGCGGCGGCGCTGAACAAGGCCCACGGCCAGCGAGGGGTCGGGATCGGGGTGATGAGAGGCGGGATGGGCAGCGGGGAGGCCATTGGTTTCGCCAGCCTTTGATGGTCGTCAGCAGTGCAGGTAGAGTGAGAGACGAGGGTCACATACCTTCTTACGGCTGCCTGCACCGCCGGTCTTGACACGGTTGCGGCTCTTGATGACATCGGTCTTCAGGGAGATGGGGCGGGGCCGGCCGTGGAGCTTCAGGAAGAGACCACAAGCATTGCACAGGACAGAGCCAGACTCATCGCGGCGCCACAGCGGAGTGGTGCTCGTTGCGCAGTTTTGGCAGACGGGCTGTGGAGAGAGAGTCAGCGATGCTCGAACGCTCCGAGGTCATGATGCTCTCGGTTGGTGATGCTCTCGGTTGGTGATGCAATCGATAGTCGCGATAAGGATAAGGGGAAGCAAAGGCCGGGACAACACATCGTGCCCACGGCGCACAACAACGAAGCGACGCGAAGCAACTTACAGGAGAATTGGGCTGACCGCCGGCGGTTGCGAGTGCAGCGGTGGCGTAGGTCATGCTGAGGGCTTTGGGAGGATTGCTGGAAGACGGGGTCAGCGACACGAAGCCAGAGGAAAAGCTACTGTAGAGGTGCAGGTGGGAGGTTTTGCCAAGACTCCCCACGATAAGGCCAGGGCGCGCGGGTCCATAATGGTATACCATGCGCCATATGCCATCACCATTTCCATTTCGCTGCATACCTCCTCTTTCGCGCCCGGACTGAATGAGAGAAAGGAAATTACACACCTTGCAGGCGGCGGCAGCGGTGGCGATGCCATCTTCGGTGGTGTTCCCTCGCTGGAGCCGGGTTGGGCTTCGTTCGCTTCCTGGCTCACTACGGACGCAAGTGTCGAGAGGGCAGGCAGCTGAATCGAAGCATGGCTCCCGAGCCGCTGGCGCGTGTACGAGGCAATCGTCGATGTAGAAGAAGGGCGAGAGATTTGGTGGCCGATGGACGGCAGCGGGAGCTTGTCTTCGAGTGCCGACGACGTCTTGAAGGCGGGCAGGTCGAGCACCTGTAGAATCGACGGCCTCCGAAACGAATCGAGGGCCTGGGGCCGCGGGAGGATCGAGGTTGTGAGAGCGGACGCCGTGATGGACGAGGGGATGGAGAAACGCGCGGGCGTCTCTCACACTGTCAGGGAGCGGTGGGCGCAGATATGCTGAGGCGGGGAGGAGGACACGATTAGGAATTATAGGCAAAAGATGGACTGGAAGAACAAGCACGAAAGAGCGATTGGCGGCTGTGTCTAAGGAGCGACGACGAATGCAGGCTGGAAAAGAGCGTGGTGGGCGTGTGCGTGTGGGAGAGGGAGAGGGAGCGGGTGGAATTGAAGGCGGAATCTATCAGATAGATGGAGAGGGATAAGCAGCAACCTGCAGGTACGCCGTACACGGCCCGCATTGGGTTAAAGGGGCGGCCAGGGATGGATGCATGTTCATCGATTAGATCGATGGCACGCGGCACCAGCAATACATAATCATCCATCTGCGTGTGCTAATTTGGGCTGGCCAGGTCCCTTCTCTGCTTTGAGTACATAGTCTGACGCTAGGTACACAGTAAATATGTACAGGAATTGAAAGCCCGAAACCGCTCCCCCCAAAAACCGTTCCGCTACCCGCCCGCTCTTCCCGGCAGGGCTGAGTCCAGTTCGCGTCCGAGTTCACGTCTGATGAGATTGATGAGATGGAAGCACTTCACCCGCTGTCCAATAATAATCTCGTAGTCCCCGTCGAACCACAACCGCCAGCGCGTACCGTAGATCTGATAATAGATGCTCCTCCAGCTTGCCCTTGTTCAGGGGTGCTGACATAACCCTGGGCGCTAACCCCAGAAGCGGCCCAGCATTCCAGCAGACTACTACTTGTATGTACTTGTACAGTGCTTGCTCTGCGGTTGAGACAGTTATGGCGGCGCCTCTAGCGAATGACATTGGTGGCCCCAACAGGAACCAGAACCGCCGATGCACATCTATGTCCTTGTTCGTTATTTATGGCATGAATTAGCCGCTGAACCACCTCCTTCCGGATGCCGCCCAGCCTCAACATGAACCCTTGGTAGCGACATGGTCTCAATGCCTCAATGCCTCACTCCCTCTCCTCCTCCCATCCTCTCTCGCCATCGCACAATTGCTGCCCTGCCGCCCCTCTCTAACGGCCGAATCCGAACCAGCCTTTCTTCGCTGGCTTCTGTTCAACCACCCTTTCCGGTTCCTCTTCTCCCTTCTCCTCCTCGGGCTCGACCGCTGATGCTGCCCGTCCAGGATACTCAATGTAGTTGAAAGCCACGTCAAAGAAGAGAGGCTTCACCGGGACTGGCTTCAGCCTCGGAGGCCACGTAACCAGGTTGTTCAGATCCACGGTACCCGAAGCTGGGTAATCGTTGACTCTCTCCACCACCGGTACGGCATCAGCTTTGTGCTCTTTCTCTCGCACCTCCGATCCACCTGAGAGCTGTGACAGGGCCACCAGTCCTCTGTAGTGGGTAGTCAGACCTTCCAACGTCTTATTCAACCTCTGCGCCTGTTCCTCCGAGACGGAAAGTCTGCGGACGCTACCCGTCGAGGATGGGGCCGATTTGGGTGCCGACAAAGCCTGGGAGGAAAGCGAGAATGCTCGGTGCGCCAGAGCCAGGGCCTCTCTAGGAGACGAGAGAAACGCGTGCGAACGTGAGAGATTCAGGCACTTCAGAGCTTGGAAATAGGCGCGTTGACCGTCCAACTCCGCCATGAATCCACCATCTCGGACCGCGCCGCGCAGCTCCTTGATAGAATCAATGCTCTGGAGAATGGCGTCATACAGTGCAACTCGTTCTCTAACCCTCGCAAGCTTCCGCCCCGTCGGCTCTTCCCGCTCCGCCCACTCTTTGCCATCCCCACGCGGCCGGCGGGGCTTCTGGGTTGAGGAAGGAGCCAAAGTGAGCCCATCATCAGACCCGATAAGTACCCTGTTGCGTCCGACTCTCCACGAGATGAGGTCGTAGTTAACCGCGAGGCTGGTTACGCGAAGATCTTGCATCCGGGCGTCGCCCTCGTTCACCCCTTCCTTTTCGAGCTCCTCGATAGCTTGTCGGGTAGCATCAGCTGCATCCTGACTAGCAAGGAGCACGTTGTCATATGCGGCCGCACGTTCTTTTACCGAGCTCAAGGATGCCAAAGCCGCTGCCAGCTGAGTGGATTCCGTTTCCACTGAGACCAAAGCTTGACCTACTGCCGCGTCTACAATGTTTGCCGTTCGGCCGCGCCACGAAATCGTAGTCCCTTCCCATGTCAGATGCGAACCACATACGCTATGAGATAGTCACATACCAGAGGCGCTAGGTTCGTCTTCTCGGAAAGCTCCGGCATCGAGCTTTTCCACTGCTTGGACGAGGCCTTCGTCATCTTTTGGGAAAAACTTTTGCGAGACAGCCGGCACTCCCACTGTCCGTGGTATACGGTGTTGATACGCGGCGTATCGGATGCTTGGGTCTATCGAGGAAACCAAAAACTCCTTGAAAAGCTCCTTTTTTGTTGATTTAAAGAGCGCGTTGTAAATGACCCGAGCTGCCGAGTACTCGGTTAAACATGCCCGCCAGCGATCTGAAGATTTGCCCTCTCTTATTCCTTCAGCCTCTTTCTCGAACGCTCCAGCTCCGGCCAGTGAATATGCGTAGGCCTGCGCCTCCAACAGGTCCATATCTGTCGCGCGACTTGTAGTCTGGTCAGAGAGTATCTCCACTATGCCTTTGGCAAGCTGCGCCGCCTTATGCAGCCTTGATATGATATGCCTTCTTGTGGAGCCCGTTATGTTCTTGTCGGCGTTGTCCTTTGAATGTGCCGCCTTCATATCCATAGCATGGGCCCAAGCACGTTCAGACGTGAGTAGGAGAAGGTGGAGAAACCTGCAAGCGTTAGCGCATAGAATGGCCGACAAGACAACTATGACATACTCAATGTTACTGGCAATGTCCTCGGCGGTCACTGGTACTTTTTTGTCAAACTTCGCATTTTTAGGTGTTGCGCGCCCTAGTTTCTTTCGTACAGTGCGCAACCGTCGCGAGAGCTGCGCTCGATAAGTGTCATGTCCGCCGACAAGAAATGCCGCATCCCGGTGTTCGACGATGAATTTAGTGATGTCCATATTTGAATCTCTTCTGGAGTTGGGTTAGGATGGAAAGCAGCGCGACAGGCCTCTGAAGGCACTCAGACCATTCGAAGCTCAGAACCGCAAAGGGCGATGGTCCGAGGCTCAATGTAGTGATTGAGCTGCCAAAAGAGCTCACGGCCGCCTTACTCAGGATCCAGTTTGACCGCAGAGAAGCATCCACGTCGAGCTCTGGCACCCAAGGCGAGCTCTTTTGGGCTGCGGGGGAATGGTGGGGACCAGGGGGTTGGCGCAACGGCAGAACAATCGTCCGAGACGACATCTCGTGATCTCGCGCTTGAAAAAGTTGAAAGACGTCAACGCAGCGTTCCGAAGGTCGAACAGCTCATACAGTTGTCCTCCAGCCTCCTTCGTTCTTTTCTGTTTGCCTTGTGCCCTTCCTCACTGGATTACCTTGTTGCCCGAAGCTGTTTCGGCGTCTTACATCTCTCATAGACTTGTCCCTGAGGAGCTCAGGAGGCATGCAAAATTGTAGACTCCATTCCCGGCCATCGCATCAGCGTCACTCCAGTTAACCTTTAATACAGCTCGACGGATTTCATTGGGCGCTCGGTAATCAGCGGCGGCGAACAGCGCGCTCCGGACACGCGGGTAATGCTGGAGCGGGCTTCGACATGTCTCGAAACCGGAGGGCGACACCTTTTGCGAACACCGAAATCATGTTTGCGCAATCGCCGAGCGTTGCACTCGACGTTCTGGCGCCACGGCGGCAGCGACTTAAGCCTGCCTGTCTGGTGGGCGTCCGTCGGTCCCAACGATCGAACCGACGGTGACATTGACTCTACCTCGGGTCCGGCTCTGTCGACTGAGTCACGGAAGCAGGAGACTCAACTGCTCGACTTTCTGTATCCTGAAAAGACTCTTGCCTTGTTGCAGCGGATTTCAAAATACAACAACGATGCGGTTGAGACTCGCCGGAAGCAACAGCTCAATGGGTTCGGCATCCGGCACTTCTCCACTAGTCCTTGGATGGCCCATCAATTGACTCGGAAAACCACAGAGATTGATGGAAAGGCCTTGCAGAGAGAACTGGAGGAGAGGTTGAGAGAGGAAACCCCTCCGAAAGCGCTGCAGGCCCTGCTGGATTCATCCCAGGAGCCTAAGGCGGAACTGGCATGGAACATGTATCTCTCTGTCCCGGAACCCGAGCGCAGTACGGAACTCAGAGTTCATCTTCTTGAATATCTTATGCGAGGTAAATTCACGGATCCAAACGGTGTGCTCGATGTGTTTAACGCACTTCCGCGCTCTGCTCGTAGAGCCTCCTCATTCAGAGCCGCGATATCCGCCCATCTTACCCTAGGTATGGTTGGATCGGCTGTACAGCTCCTTGAAGAAGCAGCTTCAACGGATATCGGCTCCGACATTGACATCGGCACGGACATGGTTCTCGGTTCCGCCGTGCAAGACAATCAGTGGGATCTCGGCATACGTGTTCTCAAGAGCTTCATGTCTCTTGCCTCTCGCAACCATTTCGATCTCTCTGGACTTTATTCTGACCCCAAACGACAGAAGTCGGAGTTCAACGTGGTTTGGGGCCGGGTTGCGCAACTTCCGTATTTGCGCGGTCACATGGACAACTTTCTTGTGCACCTCCAGACATTCAGCCACGAGCTGCAATCGACCGAAGGGAATCGAGAAGTCCTACGACATTTCGTAATGGGCATGGGCGTTGAGACCACAGATCAAGTCCTCAATGCTCGGCCTGTAGACGAAGATGCAATCGGCGAGTTTCTTCTAACTCTCTTTCGGAGATTGCGCACGTTGGGCCATTCCAATGCGGGCTTGTACGAATATGTCATTCGACGGATGTTGCAAATTCCGAGATACCGGGTGTATTCCAATCAACGCAAGAGTTATCTTACCATCTACCGTATGTATCGGGACGAGTGTGAGGCAGGCTCGATGCTCTCAGCGCGGCCGTCAAAGGAGCTGTTGCGAGAGATGCTCGTCCAAGTTGGCAAGCACCGTAGCAGCAAATACCTCACGAAGATCGTGGGCGATTTTCGCTTGTTCTACCCTGGCAAGAGTCTGCCCTACAAGATGCTCAGATATGTTCTGGATTATTATGCCGGACTCGGGAAAGTGGATGAAGTCCACAAGTACTTCGATGAGTTCTACAAGGCCTACCGACCTCAAGTCGATGTGGCAATTTTGACAGCACTCCCATACGCCTATGCAAGACGAGTCGACATTGAAGGAACTGAGAAGCAGTTCGCAAGAATTTCCCAAGAGTTTGGAATGACACCCGACATCGTTGCGTGGAACGTATTGCTCCATGCCTATACTAGGGCAGATAACCTAGATGGGGCTTTGGTGTGCTTCAATAGGATCCTTGAATCTGGTACGGTTCCCAACGTGAGGACATTCGGCCCTCTATTGGATCTGTGTGCCGCAAGAGGAGACATAGAGGCTTACGATGCCCTCTACGCTAGAGCAGAACAACTTAATGTGCCTATTCGGGCCGACGTCAGAGCAAGGGCAGGTTTCGTCCAAGCCCTCCTGAACTTCGATGATCCAGAGGGTGCAGAAGCGACTGCTCAGTCGATGTTGAGGCATCAGCAGTCGGGATTGCTCCAAGGCAGTCTTACCCATACTTGGAACATGTTGATTCAGTATTACGCCTTGAAAGGGGATTTGGAAAATACCCGACGTCTATACAGGGAGATGCTTGAAATGAAGATTCCCCTGGACGAGTGGACTTACGCGTCGCTAATGCGAGCCCTGATCGAGGTCAAGCAAACCAATGCGGCCTACAAGATTTTGCGGGTTACGATGCCGAACAATAACATACAAGTCCATGCATTCCACTACGCGCTTGTCATCATCGGGTTCCTCCACGAGCGACAGTATAAGCATGCTCTGCATGCAAATAAACGGATGAAAGATCGCAACGTGCCGCAAACCGCGGCATCACGCATGGCCTCTCTCCAAGCCACTGCCATAGCAGAGCTTCACGCGCTCAAGAAGGCCAGAGATCCAGATCCGCGCCGGCGGCTAGCGGAGGTAGAAAAGGAGATGCGGGAAATCCTGCTTTCCGACTATCAGGCCGACGTCGCTTTGCGGGAGCCGAGTCACGCTCGTCTCATTGACGCAAGGCACCATAGCGCGCCTGAGGGGTACTTTGGGTTTTTGATTCTGCTCTATGGTGCACGGGGGGCGTACGACATTTGCAAGGAGTTATTCCAAGCCGCGTCTATAGCGCGTCCCGTGGCGGCCAACTACGAAGCTCCCATTACTCTACTCACTGCTATCATGGACGCCCATCTGAGAGCGAAAGAGTATGACGAGGTGGACAAGTGCTGGAAGCTGGCTCGGTCGCAGGCCGACAAACTCGTCAAAACCTTGCAACAAATCATGGATCCTCCCACTCCCAAACCCACGAACGACTCTCTCCTCGACCCCGAGATTGAAAAGCAGGCGGCGAACTCGACGATAGCCAGAAACCGCCGCCAGGTGCTCATCCTCGCCATGCGCCTCTACATCCGCAGCCTGCTCCAACGCCCAGACGAAGACGGCCAATTCCTCACCCAAGCGCAGCGCACCATCAAAGACCTCCTCACCAGTGGCTTCGCCATCGACAACATTGCCTGGAACGAATTCATCCAGGAGCTCTGCAGCCGCGGTCGCCTCATCGACGCCTTCACCGCCTTTGAAACATACCTCATGCCCGAGTTCCCCGGCTGGCGCAACCTCAGCCCCGTCTACATTCGCAAGGACCAACCGGGCCACAAGTGGATGGAGCTGCGGCATACCGACGTGAAGAAGCAGTCCATGTTCCCGCGGTACAAGACGCTGGTGGTCCTGGCGCGGGCGTACGCGGGCGTCAGAGAGCAGGAGGCGAATGGGATAGGGTACGATCCTGAGATGGGCGGGTGGACGAGGGAGATTCTGGAGAAGTTGGCGCCCATGACGGTGGATGCGATTGTGACGATGCCGCGGACGGGGGATGTGCTGCAGAGGCAGTATCTGGCGGGGTTGTTGTAGGGATCTTGATGTTGGTGTTTTTGGTTTGTAGGTATGTGTCTTGTGTTATGTATATATATATGCAGGTGCCCTTTTGTCACGGGAGGCTTCTTGCTCTTATGGAAGATGTTGTAGGATAGGTATACTATGTACGGCCTGGGGAACGTACTGTATACGCACCATGTACGCTCATTGCATGAGGGAGTGGAAAGGTACTTCGTATCGGCAAGCTCTGAATGATTCAAATATGAGTGCATTGCTCCTTACATCTTACGGGAAACGTGCATTTCTCTCGAGTTGTTTTGAAGTCATCCCAAGTCTTGTTAATTACAGTTCATTACACATCTGGCGATACTGTGGAATGTCTCATGATGAACGAGCAGCAACAAGGTTTCCTCCCAGTGAATCCATTCCTGCGCATATGCTACGCAGTCCGAGTCCAGCTCAAGATGCAGGCTCACCCACGGCTATGCTACCACTCATAGTTTGACAAATCCATCATATGACCGACTCCTCGCCAAACGGATTCACCAGATACAACAGCATCGCCCAGATATTGTATCTATCATGTTGGCTCCGCCTCCTTGACACCTTCCTTCGTTTTATTTTCCTCCTTATCCGCGTCGAAGAACACGGATTCCCTCAGCGGCGCCGTACCCCCTCCGTTACTTTCAAGGTCCGCAGGTGCGGTCCTGGCATTGCTAATAGCAACAAAGCCATCTATTTCTCTATCCTGCTTGAAATCTTCCGCTCTCTTAATGTCGGAAGGTGTAGGCGAGGTCGGAGGTGGGGAACTTAAAGGCGTCGTTGTGGCACTTCTCGATGCAGCCCAACCTTTCTTCTTTTCATTGGCCCAGGCGCTCCAGGAGGAGAGATAGGCTGTCGCGCGCGTGCTGGCAGCATGGAGATTTGCTTGCGCTTGGGAGAAATCTGGTGCTTTGGGGACTGCAATTATGTTAGCGGGTGCTCACCGGAACGACCGTCATGAGAAAATCTTACACTTCGACGACAACTTCTCCCCGCTTGTCGGACTCTGCCCTTCCCCACTCTCCCGCCTTGCCCTCTGCGCTTCACGTATCGCCTCCATCTCGGCCCACAGGTTATTAAACGCGCTGCTGACCTTCTTCTGCCCAACAGCGAGCTGCTTGCCAATCGCCTCGCGCGACTTCTCGAGCCGTTCGTCCAGGTGCATTTCCGCTACTTGCCTAAGCGCCACGCTATGATCAGCACACAGACGCTCAAGGTGACAATCTGGAATGTGGAATTCGACAACAGACTGAGATGCTTAGTGAACAACTGGGAAAGATGGGGTTCGAAGAGCAACACCGCCGGGGGGGTGGTTACGTACTGTGCTAGTCGGCGTTGGACGTCTTCGATCGTCAATCCGCCTGAGCAAGGGTGCTTGGGGTCTACAATATCGAAGAGGTGCGAGTCGGTGAACTTGTTCCAGATGCGGAAGTTCTCCGTCGCCATCCAAGCTTCGATCCAGTCGTTTGAGAAGTCGCTAGCAGGGTCTCCTTCCACGTCTGGAATAAGATTCTCCTTGTCCTTGTTCTTTTCCAGGTAGAGCTTGCATTTGACGGAGCTGAGCAGAGCCAAGAGGTACTCTTCAAACTGCATGCGGATGAATTCTTCACTGCCGGCATAGCCATGGTCCTTGGGTCGGCTCGGGTTCGATTCATCCCAGGTATCATATACAGTCTGGGTGAGGAAATCTATCCATCGGCGATCCGGAGTAGAGAGTATTAGTGCATTGCGAAGGGAGGTGGAGCTAATATTGAGGGTGTGATCGTCGAGGTTGATCAGGATGTCGCTGTAACGGTCCTTCTGTTGAAGGAGAAGTGAGTTGGTAGAGCCGACTATGTATGATTTGGTTCCGTGGTCCGCGAGCATGTCCAGCTGCTGCAAAGGGGTGTAGGGTCCAAACAGTGCACCTCTCCCGAAGAGTTGCAGTGGCATGCCCATGTATGCGAGCACTGGGGTTCATCAGGACATATACTTGATGAGGGTCTAGTTCTACTCACATGATGCGCGTTCGGATGTGCGGAGCGAGGTAGGCATTACGAGCTTCTCTTCATAAGAGTTGAACTTGGGGTCAGCAGCATCTTGAAGGTGGCGAATAAGGCCGGGTATCAGAGAAATAAGTGCAAATTGCATCATGCATAGACGCTCGCAATGCGAGCCGAAGAAGAGCATCTGCAAGTATCAGCAAGCTATGTGGTTGAATGAAGTAAGTCTTGGTGTACCTTTGGTTGAAGCAATGCGCATTTGAATAGAACGAGCGTCTGCCATTTGAACTCATGTATCAGCTCGCGCAGAGATATCCCTGCTTACGGTCAGACAGCTGAATGTAGGGTCCATTGTGTCGACGCATACCAAAGTAGTGATCCATCTCCCCCTCCTGGTTCTTGAGCAAGGTGGGCAAGCTCTCGTGGAACCTCTGGAGAATTTCAATATCTGTAAAGTCCCTGCCTGTTTGTCAGAGCTCAGTTCAACGGACATAGCGCTGTTGTGTATCTTCCATGGTCTCTCGTACCTCTGTGCGAACCAAGCGGCCGTAACCGCGCCCAGCTGCGCCTTGATAGCACCAAAATGCTGGGGACTATCACTTATCACCACTACCGCCTTCTGCACAGTACTCCGCGTGACTTCGGCGGGCCGGTTTGTCAAAGCATTCGAGTCCAACTGCCGTGTGCACGATATGCCGAACAAGCTCGTCGCAGGAGTGGTCGCGGTAGCCTCGCGCCGCAGCGTGAAGTAGGAATAGTCCTCGGTCGAGCTATGGGCGCCATCGGTGAGACTCATGAATGGAAGCAGCGGCCACTCGTTTTCCACAGCGGGATCAGTATTCTTGTCGGCGCCGAGCCATCTCTCGACCTCGGGGCCTCTCGCATGATGGAACTGCGCGAAGTACTCGGTTCAGCATGCCACTTGCGAAGGAGGAGGGGAAGCTTACGTCTACAACGCACACCAGAGGGGCAAATGGCGCCATTGTAGCGGGATGATCTAGTGCTATCGAGGACGAAATATGGGTCGTGGAGCGTCCATAATCTTGGATTGAGCTTGGGATTCTCTTGATGTTGGTTCGTGCTGTGGTTCGGCGTCGTTGGTGGTCAACCTCAGCCCTGCCAAGGCCGGCGGAACCCAATGCTCACACATCACATCGATGGTGGGGCAGAAGCTAGAGTGGAAACTCAGGGCCAACTGTCTGTCTGATAGAAGCACAAAATCCGACACAGAGCAGACCAATACCTAGAAGGCGCCGGAAAACTTGACACAATTAGTATTCTACTTGTGGTGAAGAAACGTCAGCAAGCAGATTATGCAAGCTTGGGAATCCCCTTGGTGCCCTGGTCTTGACCAAAGGAAAAGATGGCCCAATGCACACGTCGACCCAGGCATCATGTATATATCCCACCCACTTCCATATGAACCAAGCCCTTGCCACACCTTTGCATTTCAGCACCGCATATGGGAATCCTCGTCCTCCGATTCTTGAAAATAGCAACAATGACAATGGAAGGACATCCGCCGACTCTGCACCAAAAAGGGGTAATCCGGCCCAACCCACCGCTCCCCAAGTGCCAGCCACAGTGATATCAGTGTACATAATGTCCATGCTCAGGGTTCGATTCTATCCTATGAGCCACCGTTCTCTTCGGCCTCCGGCGGCGCTGCGTCCACGTTATGGTAGTCGAGTATCTCCGAGTACATCATAATCTTACAACAAGTTAGCACAAGGATAAAGGCCTAGGAACAATCATGAAGCGCACCTTCCAGGAATCGACAGGGAGATCTGCATCGTTGAACGACCAGTCAAACTTGGTTTCTGCGACAGGCTCGTCGGTCGGGTCATGATATGGGGCGAGGTACTCGTGGGCAAGCGCCTCTTCCGCTCGTACGCGCTTCTTGGGGTCAAAGACCAGCATCTTCTCCAGGAGGTCGATGGCTGCTTCTGGTCAGCATCTTCGTCTCCATGATTCGAAATGATATGGCATACCAGCCGGCTCTGCGTTGGTGAACTTGTTGGCCAAAGGCTGTCGCTCGCGCTTGGGCAAAGATTGGACGAATCGTAACGTCTAGCGTTGTGTCAGCAAGCACTCGGATACACAAGCAGCCGGTTTCTTACGTTCTCGCTGCAGATGGTCTGGATGACATCGTCAGGAGGGGTACCCAGGAGCTCCGTGATGATGGAGAATTGGTTGACATGGTCCTTTCCGGGGAAGAGCGGCTTGCCCTCCAGCATCTCTGCAAAGATGCAGCCTGCACTCCAGATATCCACTTCGACATCATACTTCTGCCAGGTGAGCATGATCTCGGGCGCCCTGTAGTACCTCGTCGAGACGTAGCCCGTCATCTGGGGATCCTGTATGCGCGCCAGTCCAAAATCACAGATCTTCAAATCGCAGTTCTCGTTGACGAGAATGTTGCTAGGCTTCAGGTCGCGATGTACGACACCGGCCGAGTGGACATATTTCAGTCCGCGCTTCTCATCGTCAGTTGCCATATCAAGGATAATTGGTCATTTACGAACCAGGATCTGATAAAGAAAGTATTGGATGAACTGCTTCTCCAGCGGGCGCGACGTGAGCAGGCGGTGGAGATCGGTTCCAAGGAGTTCAGTGACGAAGTAGCTAACAGAGTTAGACTGGATGTTCGAGGGGCAGATTCGGCGACTGACATGTCCTCGAGCGGAGAAATGAAGATATCGCTCAGGCTGATGACCTTTTTGTTGTCGATCAGCAGTGAATCAGCTTATGATGGCTAGAAGACTCACATTCTCATGCTTCAAGTGTTTGAGCAGCTTCAGCTCCCGGTATGTGCGCTTGGACAGCACGGGAGTACTGAAAGGCTTCATGATCTTCTTGATAGCCACGGCCTGGCCTGTGAGCTGGTCCTTTGCCGAGCTAGAGGCACGGTTAGACCTGACAATGATGAGTGGTACCGTGAGAGAAAAACATACCAAACAAGCCCGAATGCGCCCATCCCCACAGGCTGCAGGTCGGTGTACCTTTTGCAGAGTCAGTCGGCATCGCCTTGAAGTCTGAGTTTGATCATTCACACCTGCTCGTAATCTCAAAGGTCGTCCCGAAAATCTGGGCACGCACGAATTCGGCCATGGTGGAATAGCGGATGTAGTGAGGGAGAGGAAGATGGCGATTCGAAGTCTGTTTAGGATGTCGTTTGGGGGAGGGGTTCGGCGACGGGTCTGGGTTTTAGCTGACGGCGAGGAACACGGCAGGGCAGGGAGTCGGGTCGCGGGAAATGAAGGACTGGTACTACAGTGCAGACGGCAGTGGGCAACGAGGCAGACGTGACAAGGTAAGGGTATCGAGTTGGGCGAGCGGCGTGCTGAAGGCGAGAGAAAAAGACGGTTGCAGGTAGCAGCGACGGCGATGCAAGCTTGACGATGGTGTTTGGGCCGAGAGACTGCGGGTGGTGGGGGTGCCGATCACTGCTCAGGTAGGTACTGAGAGCAGCAGACAGAGGTGGTGGGTTCGGAGGGAGGAGAGTACTGTGTAGATGGGACGGGGCGAGGGGGATACGGTGGAGATGGAGGGATGGATGGAGGGATGGAGGAGAGGCGAGGGGCTCCGGGCTGGCGTTTCTCCCGGTCAAGTCGACTTGGTTTGCCAGTTTTGCCAGATCGGACGACGACCAACAACTTGGAAGACTGCACACAGCGCCGCGGAGGCGGGGTCCGTGCGGCTCGACGACCACGTTGACGTCATAGCCACTTCCCGCCTACCACAGTACTCAGTACCATACGGGAACTGTGTACGGAGTAGCACTTGTGTATTTACACAGCAACACACAGTGAAAGGGCTTTTATGGTATGCAGTTGTGGGCCTGCGATGCACGATGCCCCTTCTTTCTCACAGACAGCGCATCCTCTGCTGGGCTTGGCCGTGATCAAAAACCCTTGATATTGCTGCTGCTCGCTGGTTCGGATCCTGCAGCCGGTGGAGCCGCGCGAGTTCCCGTCTCATCTGCGGGACACAGTACAGTACAAGTACACTATAAAGAGCCAAGAGAAGGCAACGCGCGTATTCGGTCGGATTACCTGCCAGTCACTGATCTGTACCAGGTGCAGGTGGTGATCTCGTCTGTCACGTGGCAACTGGCCGGATAAAATATCATCCGACCTCAGCCGGTTCGCTTGACCAATTCACCTCCAGCCCTTCTCCTCCCGGTCCCCAATAGACTAGCCAAGAAGTGTGTACACAGTACTGTATAATAGCTGCACATCAACTTCAATTTCCAAAATAACCTTCCCATGCTACCTATGCTCACCCGTCAGGTAGTCGATCCATCCAGGGATGCCTCTGCTGCCTGCTACGCTCTTCTTACTTGTGCAGACTGTTGTCCGGTTTCCGTCTGGGAAGAGCTGGAATATACTTGGGATGTGTCCTGCTTTCTTTGCGGATAGAGGCGAAGGCACCCCGGTACTGTGTAGGGGAGCTTGTTTGGGCGGAGCCAAGCTGGGCTGCATTCGATGAGGCTGCTGGAGGTGCCGTCATACCATGTACAAGTATAGATATATATAGCACGCCAGAAGGGCGGATGGGCTGACTGACGCCAGCACGCAGCAGAGCAGCCAGACCCTTGTCTGATGGTGGATGACATGTCGGTGGATGGTATGGTACTCCGGTACTGTGTGCTGTGAAGACAATGTACTGCCCCTTGGGATGATGGCTTGTACTGGTAGTGCGCGACTGCGCAGATGTTCCTATTTTGGCCGACAAGTGGACACGGGCTCTAAACCCTGCACAATAATCCACAATACACAAAACACAAAACACCATGAGGGCGACATGAATCCGCAGAGCTGTTATTGGACTGCTGTGTGCTGCGACATGGACGATGGGAGATGGGAGATGGTCGCTGCAGCGGTTGGCAATTCACCAGTATCGCTAGCGGTGGGGGATATCCAGCACGCGCGCTGATTGGGCGGCGTGGCACTGCGGCTGGTTGTGCCTCTCTCTCTCTCTCTCTCTTTCTCCTCTGGCAGGCGGCAGGCAGGCAGGCAAAAAGACAGGCAAGGAAAGCCACGGCAGGCACTTCGCTCGTCCTCCGCCGTCACCCTCTCTCATCTCTCCCCAGCCCCCATCACTCACCACCAAGGCCCACCACTACCTCCGTATACCATCGCCAGTAATCCGCCGTTGAAAGTCGACCTGTGCTCTGATTCTCCCGCCATCCATCCATATCGTGCTCTGCTCTCCTTGCCCGCACTGATCAGCTGCGGCCACCTACCCCCTTACCACGCCTGCGCCCGAGCCAACGACCCGCCCAGACCGGTACTGCTTCCCCCCCAGACCACTACTAACCACCGACCACTGACCACCACCGCCCAACAACCTGCACCCATCGCAACGACACTCCATCATCATCATCATCGTCCTCCTCCTCCTCCTCCTCCTCCTACCGAGTACAGCCTTCTGCTGCCCTCCCCTAGCCGACTAGCCGTCGCCCTTCCCCGGACGAAGCTGGCGCCCATCCGCTCGCTGCCATCCCCCGGCCTCGGCGACTCCGCCGCTTGCTCCACTCCACCCCGTTTCCCCCAACCCCAACCCTCCTCTCGAGCGAGCTCCGCTTTCGTCACCAACCCTTCATCCTCCCTCCACCCCAGTGAGACACCGCTGTCTCACTCGTCGTCCCTACTGCACCCGTCCGTTCCCTGGGTCCATCGCCTCCCGCTCCCGCTCCCGCTCGCTACACCTTCGTCCTCGTCCGCCCTCGTCCGCCCTCTGCTGCCTCCTGCGGCCGCGAGCCGCTGCGACCGCCGCCCAGAATGGGTATCTGCATGAGCACAAACACCGAGGATGTCGAGCAACGGAAACGCAGTCAGGCCATCGACCGCAAGCTCGAGGAGGATTCGCGCCGGTTACGACGCGAGTGCAAGATTTTGCTCCTGGGTAAGCCCGCCGCCGCACCTGAGCTAACGGATCCCCCGTACCTCTGCTAATCCCCCACCTCATCGCAGGTTCTGGCGAAAGCGGCAAATCCACCATTGTGAAGCAAATGAAGATCATCCACCAGAATGGCTACACCCAGGAGGAGTTGGCCATGTACCGCTTGACCATCTACAAGAACGTCATTGATTGCGCAAAGGGCCTCATCACCGCCATGCGCCACTTTGGCATCGAACCCGAGAACCCGGGCAACCAAGACTACTGCCAGTACCTCATGGACTACACCGTCGACCCGGACCCGGAGAAGCCCCTCGACATACGGGTCGGTCAAGCCGTCACGGCCATCTGGCACGATCCCTGTGTGCCAAAGGTGCTCGAGCACTCGAGCGAGTTCTACCTCATGGACTCGGCGCCATAGTATTAGCTCCCTCACCCTCCCACGCTTCCAAGACACTGACTCGCCTCAGCTTCTTTGACGAGGTAAACAGGATAGCAGATCCAAACTATATCCCCATAGAGTCGGACGTGCTGCGCGCCCGCACAAAGACCACCGGTATCTACGAAACGCGCTTCAGCATGGGTCAACTGAGCATACAGTACGTAACCTGGCTTGCGCGGTCCTGCGTTCCTTCGCCTAATGTGAAACGCTAGCATGTTCGACGTGGGAGGTCAACGAAGCGAGCGCAAGAAATGGATACATTGTTTCGAGAATGTCACATCCATCATCTTTTGCGTCGCCTTGAGCGAATACGACCAAGTGCTACTGGAGGAGAGCTCTCAGGTAGGGAATCGCGGCCCCCTTGGACGACTTCTGTTCGACAGCGGCTGACAAGAGGCCCACAGAATCGAATGATGGAAAGTCTGGTTCTCTTCGACTCGGTCGTGAACAGCCGGTGGTTCATGAGGACGAGTATCATCCTCTTCCTCAACAAAGTGGACCTTTTCAAAGCCAAACTGGCAAGATCACCACTGGGCAACTACTTTCCCGATTACTCTGGGGGTAACGATGTGAACCGCGCTGCAAAGTACCTCTTGTGGAGATTCAACCAGGTGAATAGAGCGCACCTGAACCTCTACCCTCAGTGAGCTACCATGCGCAAACCTTCTCTCTGCATCTCATCCTGACACATACAGTCTTACGCAAGCTACCGACACCTCCAATATCCGACTCGTGTTCGCCGCCGTCAAGGAAACAATCCTGCAGAACGCACTCAAGGATTCCGGCATTCTCTAGTCCCCCTCACACTCTCTGGCCATAGCTTCCCGCATCCTTTCTCGTCGACGAGGTCACACGTCGTACGCCCATGTGCATAAACACTACCGTTCTTCAACTCCGCCAACCTCATAATACACGAAACATCACGACCACATACCTTCTGCCATCTGTGGGGCACTTCTGGATCACGAAATCGGGACTTCGGTTTATCTTCTTGCCTCTCGTCATCAAGAGTGTGACAGCATTGGAGTTCACGGCGTTTCTGTTCTGGAGATTACTGGTTACATCACCCCCCGGGCATCGGACCTTTTTGCTTATTGCCTCAACATACCACCTTTTGTTATTGCGGTTACCCATTCTCCTTTCATTCCATTCTGGGTCTCAGAAAAGTTGACCGTTGGGTCAGGAGAAACTGCGCCCGGACTTTATGCATCCTCTTCTGCCCAACGGGTGATTTGTACGTTATAGTCTCTCCTTGTTGTTTGTCACTTTTTTTATTTTCCCATGTCTGTGGTTGAGAGCTGCAAGGTGCATTGCGGCTTTCCTGTGCCATGCTCCATGGCGGGGTCGCTCCCTTCTGGGGGGATGGAATGGGTTGGAGTGGGGAGGTGCAGTCTGCGATCTTGTTTGATATCCCTCCTACCGTATATGACGAATTGGGGCAATGGACTCTGGAGTTTGTTGTACCGCGGTGAATGAAGGGTGCGCATTTGGCCTTTGCAGCTGAGCCTTTCATGTCGTCTGGGCTGTATGAGTCCCCCACCTAGGTATGGTGCCTGCCAATCTCCCGTCTTACTTGTAGATCTGGTTGTTCCCAAAGTGGGAAGGAATGATGGACCTGCTTATGAGGATGCAGAGATGGACAGTGGAACTACTAGTGGTTGATGAGCCTGGGCCGACTAGAATATAATGCATGAAGGTGAAGTTGTGTAGCTGCTATACGGTGTACGGGGTGCAGGAGATGGGTGCGCAAGGTGTGCTTGGTTCGAGGCGAATGAGTGGCTCGCTCGCATGCCGGAAAACCTGCCGAGATGGACCAGCGTGCCGGTGGAGTTTGGCGCCGTGTATGCATTGTAGGGGGCCAACTACCTACAAGATGATACTGTGTAATCATAATATGATGACTGATGAAGAGGGTGTGTGCTGGATGTGTAGGGTGTGCAGGGGGTGAGGGTGCAGGTGTGCTGAGTGCTTGGCCTTGTCATGTGCTCGCCCTCGGTCCTCCTCGTCCTCCCACTTATCCTCCCCCCTATCATTCATCATCAGTTCCACGTTTGAATGTATGCCAACAACAATGGGTTGAAGACTATCCTGCTGCTGCGGGATTGAGGAGGTGCTGTCACGTGACACTGCGTTAACAACACATGATAGAGACGAAGAATCTACACGAGGAGGAATACAAGGAAAGACGGGCGTGCATGTATCTGCATTTGTAGCGGAAGGCATCCGATCTGTGAGTGCGTTGAATCGTAATATAGAACGGAGCACATATCTTCTAGAGCAAGGCATCCTGGATGGGAAAAGCAAGCTGGGAACATTTCTTTCCCCGTCACCAGCGTAGGGTTTGCTGTGGTAGGACCGATAGACTAGTTAGTAAAATGATGGGAGAATCATTATTGGACTCGCTTGTGCGAGATTCGTGCATACTGTGTACTTACCACATACTGTCGCTCCGGCCAGCAGCTCGGATCCACCAACGTGCCAGACAAAGAGTGTGTTTTGGGTTTCGCTGGGTTTCTGTGTGGCTGTGGGCAGGCACAGCTCGGGGGGTTTCATCACTGGTGTTGCGCAGTTTTGAGGGGGAATGATGCATGTCCCCCTGTGCTACCGTTCCAGCGCCATCCAGGTCTGCACCAACAACCTTGGAAGCGTGGTGACCACGGCGCGCCGCCGGCGGGACGGGAGCGGGGTGGAGTGGAGTGGAGTGGAGTTTTGGTGTGGGGGGACGCGGACCAGGGCGGGAACAGGCGGGAGAGCACAGATGGGGTGCAAGAGTGCAAATATCTCGTACTGTTGCATGTAGTAGTATGAAGGGCGAGTGGGGGGCCCGTGGTGCTATCTCTTCTTGATGGGAGGTCCAGGACGCGATGCGCGTTGGAAATGGGAGAATAATAGCAACGCTGTTGTTGGACATCCATCCTTCGTCCGGCGGAGGTTTTGGTGTGAAGAATTAGATAGAATGTGTTATCAAACCATGCAGGTCCCGTCCTTATTTCTTCGCTTGGAAAACTCCCCGCTGTCGGGCAGCGGAATTTTGCAATCTGCTATGTAACACGAACTCTACAAACCCGTACTTTGTGATATTCCGTAATATTATTATTCGCCGAACCAGCACCCAACACAACTAAAGGCTCTAATCCTTACACCGCAAACCCAAGCTTTGTGCAATTATTAGCTACCTAATGATTTTCGACCCGTCCGGCGCCAACATGGCTGGGCGCCGTACCTCGATATGAACCCAAGAAAAAATAAAGCGTGCTTCGCACCACATTCATCATGATCGTCCCCCCAAAAGAACGCCGAGATGTGTGTGGTCTGGTCATCTGGCCGCTGGTTGAGCGGCTCCCGTATGTACTCCATCCACGCACCCATTGCGCTGAAAACTGGAACCAAAGGAAAAGGAAATCGTCACGGTCGTTAACTCGGCGGTGGGTCGCCATTCAAGTTGCATTGTCTCTGCTTAGTTCCTGTTGGACAGGAACCCGCCCGTTCCAAACTTCAACTCCGTGTGGGTCGTTGGCGGAGGCGTGAACTTGCTGTTGAGCTGAAGAAAGGCGGGAGCTTTCCGCTCCAGTGCGGACGAGGCCACTGGCTTAGCTTCTGGAGACGCCGGAGGACTAACAATGGAGGGTTCTGAAGCCGTGTCCGAGGAGAAGGAAGAGGTGCGGGGCGCCGGACGGTTGGAGAGGAAGCTGTGCGCTATGGTCCCCGTAGTGGCAGAGACGACACTGTCGTTGTTGTTGTTGCATGTCTTCTTCTCCCGAGCGTTGAGCGTCAGGAACGTGCGGGGGAAAGGAATGTGGTAGCGCGGTCCCGAGGTAGACATGGTGACGCTGTTGCTTCTTGCGTGAGAGAGTGGCGTACTTCCGTGGTGACAGCAGCGTCGTGGGCTGTGTGATGATGTCTTTCGAGGAGGGAGCCCCTCTTTATACGAAGGTGGTAGAGGGCTTACAAGGTCGGTTTAGCGCAGTGAACTTGGCGTTGTGCGAACAGCGAGCTGCCCAGGTTGATTTGGCGTTTTGTGTCTGGTCCAAGCTATTCGGCCGGGCCCGTGGGTGAGACTTAAATTGGGGATAGTAGGTGTGTCAAGTGACCACTTTGCCCTCAGAAAAAGAAACGTATGGGCGTTTCCGGACGAATGCCCGAGTAGTGTTGATAAGGACTAATGCACGAGCTCGCTTGTGTTGTAGTCCACGTAGGTTTATGCGATGAAGGTTGTGGAGTTTAAGCGGAGCTAATTCGCGTTTGCACGGTGGCTTCGTTCACTACTTCCAGTTGCTCTTTCGAGATCTTTGATTTGCCAAGAATCAAAACTGCATATCCTTATATGCCGAAGAGTTGGACAGATCTGGGTACCAATGATAAAATGGGTGGGCCGGAGTCTTTGGTGTTGACAAAACCTGGAAGTGCAACCCTATTGAGCGACGTGGGAGAGCGGATATTGTTGCTTCTTGGACAGCGCACCACAAGGAGGCGTCGCAACAATGCGCAATGCTGAGGAGTCTGGACAGATAACGTCTTATGTTGTTGAAGGGCGTCGGTCCAGTAGTGCGAGGAGGGTTGACAGCCTTCACGATGATGCTTGGGGAGGAGGTTGATGGAATTGAGGAGAAGCGTTTCGGTGGTCCAGAGGCCAGCAGAACTCCTTTAGAGGTCGAATTGCGACGGAATTATACCAAAAGTACGGAGTACACTGTGTAAAAATTGACGAGCGCGCCTGACAACTCGGAAAACGCCATGTCTGCCGTCTAGCGGCTTACGGCAGGTTTCACTCTCCTGATTTTGCATCCCCGTCATCGAGGGTGGCAACCTTAGTGCAAGCACGGCTCGTAACCGCGAAAGTGGACCACGTGTGCCTCTCTCGACGCTCTTTGGCCGTTGGGACGGCCGTTCGAGGACTATTGAAGGGTGGGCGGTGTGCGCATCGACTCTGGCAACTTGTTGGGTACAGACCATGTATGTGACCACAGCATGCGCCGATGGAGCCTTGTGGGCCTTCAACCAGTGGGTGTGGACATGGGACGGCCATCTGGCGACCATCCGGCCAGGTGAGAGCTCCATACCTAGGTTTGTACACAGAATGCGGGGGTACAGAGGCCTAATGGGAGGCGCCGTTGCAGCCTTCCTTGGGATCAATAATGCAAGTATCAAGTAAGCATGCCGAGTGCACGGTGGTGTAGGCGGGCCGAAGATTCGGAAGTCAATTGTCAACATAATTAAAGCCGAAGCTAGCCACGCGCAAGGCAGAAGAATGGACACGAGGATCCCACCAGTCGAGCAAGACTGGAGCAGCTTGTGGAGAGAAAGGAGAAAGGGATGACAAGAGATGAGGTGTTGAAAAGCCTTATTTCTGGTCTGGATCGGCGGACGGCACAGCGTACCCTATCTACACAGTATGCATTGATGCCGAGAACACTTACGTGTGCGACGCACCCACGCTCTCAACTGTCTCTCACTACTCTCCCTCTTCTTCTGTTTTTTACAAACGGCCTGCGTCTTTGCGGGGGCGGTTCATGGGCTGACCCTGATGTCATTTTCCAACGGCCCCAGGGTGCTCACTCATTGCCGGGAGCTATCAGGGCAGCTTAAGCCTTCCCAATCGTGCTCCTGTCGAAAACGGTTCGGTTTCTACCTAGGTATTGACCAATGGTGTTCCATACCCACCCGCTCACCCGTGCAACCGAATGTCTTCTGTTTCTCTATTCCCCCCGGAGCATGGAAGCGTCGTTTCTGATGACAGTCTACGCATTTGCAGTACGCCTGTGATTCGCATCATCACCGAGTTGGCGCCGTCAGCAATCAAACAGAAGCTCTATCAAGAGGCGGAACCCAGAACCGGAGTCTAGAGTAAATGGGCAGCAGTGAGCTAGCCATTACAGCACTGGTAGAGAGTAGTGCTGCACAACCTTTACATTCATCATTGCAAATGTATTAAGTAGTAACCGCAGCATCTGGTGATAATGACTGGAAACTCTCTAATGATGATGATACCATTGATCAGGAATGTGCATGGCCGATAATACACCCACCAAATAAATGCACGAAAATAACCGCACACCTCAAGCCATGACACGAGCTGGCCACAATCGTTCACGCAGGACCCAAAGATGGAACCAATGTCTCCTGGATGCACCTGGCTGCGAGCGGCCAGTGAAGAATGCAGTGTGTGTGGTGATGCTGTCCGACGCTGGGAGAAGAAGATGAAAATTAAAAAGAAAAAAAAGAAAAAGTAAAGTGTGTCCAGTACACCGATCCTCATTCACGTGAAGAGCGGCGGAGGCATGATAAATCAAGAGGACTCTTCAACATTGGAATGCAGGGAGAGTCCGCAGATATCAAGTGCGGTTATGCACCATCGCTTGTACGAAGTGCCTGAACGAGTCAGTCCGACGCGGACATGATAACGATGGTGATGATCACACAAACCTAGATGGTCTCATAATGGTCCTCGAGTACCTTGGGGTCGTAGACATGACCGGTGAGCTGCTCCATAGCGTCCCTCACATTCCTCCAGAACTCTTGAGTTGCCATTTCCACGGCCTTCACGAACTTGGCGGCCTTTTCGGGTGACTGGAGATCCTGACCATCGGAGGTGACTTGACGGACATTGCCCTTTATGTCGCGAGGCGTCTGATATTTGCCATTTGCCTCAGCACGAGTTCGCTTCTTTGAAGTATCCAAAAGGTCGGGACCTGGGGCAGGGTAGTTTTGAGGGCGCCGTAGGTGCATATAATCGCTTGGGTTGAAATTATAGTCGCCCTCTAATGACTGGGCGATGCGCGGAGCATTGCGGACGAAGCGACCATAGACAGACGCGGCGGTACATGTTGGAGGCATACCTTCCGCGATGCGCCTTTCGTTGAGTATGTTCGCAATGGCGGTCCAAGTATAGCTCCCGTTAATGCGAAGGTCTTTTATCATGTGATTCTCTGGATCCCTCTCGACGCTCTTGCCCCGGCGACCCGCCCTAGCACGTATAGCCAAGGGGTGCATCTTCGCCTGAGGCATGGCTTTCGCCGCCCGGGTACCCCGAGAAGCAATAACCTCCTGCCGCGTGGACTTCGTGGAGCTCCCCTGTGTGGATGTTTCTCTCACCATCGTAGTGGCGGGACGAGTCTCATTTGTACCGTCAAATGTAGCGCCGTGTGAGCCCGATTCGGGTTCGAAAAGAGGTGACTCGGCCTCCTCGGGTAGAGATGCGGTTTCAATACCGCTGTTGTGGATTGATCGGGTTCTGTCGTCAACAAAGTCACCAGGGTGGGACGCTGAATCGGAATCGGAATCGGAATCGGAATCGTAAGGCACGAGAACCTTGTGATCATGCGGGCTTGCTGAGCCCCTGAGAGAGGTTGGCATGGACGAAGAGCCGTGGCGGTCGAGACTGTCGTTAAAGCTCCCAGAGTCGCTCATCTGCCCGTCAAAACCGGCAGCAGCACCGAGAGTATCGTCAGATATTTCCATGACATGCGACGCCATTAGACTTCGAAGCGTGGCGTTTGGATGCACAGCGGGCGCTGGAGCGCGTGGTCCTTCGCAGGAACGGTGGCTAACCCGTCTACGCGCAGAATCATTGGCAGGCTCCCTGTAGGCACTCATGTCTGCTCTGCTCTCGACCACCAGAGGGTCTCGCTATGGGGTCGTGTAAAGAGCTGTATCTGTTGTGTGTTAGCAGCATTATCACCAAACTAAATCCGGTGGTAACGTACAGAAAACCGCTCCGGAATGGGAATTGGGGCGAGCTGCGGATTGTCGTTGAGACCACGCTTGTGACGTTGGCCACAGCACCGGCGACAGAGTTCGACTGATGTTGCCAGGCAAGTAGCTGTAACGAGTAGTCGGGCATGTTTATATGTGTTGGGAGTATCAAGCATGAGCCAACGTGACTTTTGGCGGTGTGTCAAAAGAACTCGATTGAAGCAGATGCGGTCAAATTACTCCCCAGGCAGCGCCTACTGATAAAAGAGATCTAGTGTAGCGACAAACGGCTGGCCCGCCTCTAACGTTTGCACTTCATAAGCTCCCCGCACCCGTGAGCAAAAAACAAAGCGGTGATTCGCATAGCATGGGGTGAATGAAAATACCATCATGTGATTGATGGCGGCAAAGCGCAATGAAGGAACCACAGGTAAACATGACGGAAAACGAGCTTGAACGAAAACGCGTGACCCGATGGTGCGTATGTGAATGAACGAATGAAGAGAAGACGACCTTGGGTTATGAATCTGGGGTTTGGAGTGCAAGGAACCCAAACATCCAGAGACGGCATGAGGATACAGCGTTGACCGTAAAGGGATCGTGTTTCTCTCCCACGCGGCGGCCTCCTTCGGGCCCTGAAACAACTATCCATCCTCCATCTGAGCCATGGGCCATGTCGACTCCCAACCTAGTAACCATAGTAAGCCAATCTGGCTTGATTCTTAGCCAAGACTCGCTCAGACTTCTGGCCCGGTGTCTTCCGTCCAGGCTTAGTTAGGGAACACGAACGCCTGGATGGTAGGATGGACTTGAGCGCTGTGTAGACCGATGAAAGTGTCGAGGTGGACTTCTGTGAAGTGGTAGAGACGGAAGGAGCCTTCTCCGACAGTGAGTTCGTGGCGGCCATGATCCTTGGTCGGCGGTGTTGGAGAATGATCGCCGTCAAGAAGTTCCGTCGAGGATGAAGCGGATAGACGCAACAGTGGAGTGGAAAACTCGACAATGTAGGATGGACAGACAGCAAAGGAGGGTGAACGTCTCTTGCGGAAATGAAGAGAGAGCGAAAGGATAGCCGTATCTGATTGTCGATTGACACTGAAGATCGAAGGACCTACGGCACCCTTAAGTACATGTTTCCGTGTTTACCCTGTGTCTGTGGCATTGCTCGAATTAGCATCTGCTTTCAGACCCCATCGTTGAGAGGCGCTCCGACAACGGGCTGCGCCGCCTACGCCTCCTTCATCCTTCACGCTTGTATGTTTGATTGATTTGAATGAGTAGCACCACGAGCGGAGGTAAGCGCTGCGGCAGGCGCTTGCAGCAAGGCCGAAACATCAGACACCGACCATGCGTGCGAAATGTAAAGTCATGCGCCGCGACTCGGCGTGCGGCGTGAGAAGAATGTCTTCCAAGGTTGTTGGGAGAATTGGACTTTGAAGTCTTGGTGAGATCGAGGTTATACGCTAACCGCTTATGGAAAGGTGTCCAATCCCATCACCATCGGCTGTCCAGGTGGTTACAAGACGATATTCTCTTTACAAGTGTCGGCGGTGGTTCGAGCTGCTCGTGGAAGGTGCGGGCCCGCTGTATGTTATGCCTGTGATATTTAGAATAATGCCCCCTGCCATTAATATTGACCACTTCCCCCCTACGAAACCGCTGATGTAGATACCGTTCTCCAACGGCGGGACCGGGCACCAACATGCTGAGAGTGCTTTGCCTCTAAGGGAAATTCTGGTGGTAGGGAACCCAAGGCGGTGCACTCGGGGAAGAGCTAGTTGCACGCATGGCACAGGTACAGAGATAGATGAGGTGCAAGGAGATTCCAGAGGGATTGATTGTAACGGTCGAACGGCTACAGCTTCCCCGAAGTCATTGATCCCCGAACGCCAAACCGTTCTTCGCCTTGGTGCCGCCTATCGTTGAACAGGTCGATCACGCCAAACGCCCTATTGACCTTGCCTGCTGAAGTACTCAGACCCCCCTTGACGAAGTGAAGGCAGGATTGTGGAAAAGATAGGAGCGCAGCATCAACACGAATCACGTCCGCTCGTACTTGATCGGGGGAGTGGTACGTGGAAAACCTGGATAGAAGCTGTCACCGCAGGACTTGCACTGTCGTAGAGTCAGTGACTGCACGCGAGCTCGATAGCTTGAGCAAGGCCTACAGCACCGTCCCCTCGCATGACGCGGTTCTTGCAGATACGTTCGCAATTCGGAAGCCCTGGGACAAAGGCAAGCTAGCGCAAGGGTTAGCGGGGTGCGTCGAGATGATGGTGGCGAAGGGAGCTGGAGACGTACATCAATGCAGTGCTTGTAACGCTTGGAGCACTCATCGCAGGTGGTAGCCACGGCGTCGCCGACTGAACCGAGAGTGTCGATGTCTGCCCTGGGCCCTGCCGCAGTCTGGGGAGTAGCCGTAGCAAGGCTGACCATTCCACCGACGAGGGCGCAGAGAATGACTGCGGTCTTCATAATGGTCGTTGAAAGAGGTTTGGGGGTTGTATGGAATCAAGGCGGGATGGTGGCGGAGAGAATGTGGACGGGCGAGAAGGCAGACTGGTAGAGGGACCTGGAGGTGCTTAAATACGGCGCCGGAAGGCGCACGGAGCGCCAGAAACCAGAAAGACAGGCTGCCCGGTGAAAGGTGTTGATTCTGGGGCATGCAACATCGCAAGACTTGATCTCCCAGTGCAACTACGGACGGTGAAAGAGACGTGGCGTTATGCTATTGCGGACTCTATCGAAACGATACAGGTCCCGGAAGTCGAAAATTTCACCGATATATATTCGGATTACTGTAATACACTGGTCCTTTCAAGCGTTGTCGCTACACTCATCATTGGCGCACTGGTAATTGCAGGACCTAGCCTGTGAACGAGGGTGTTTTCTCCAACCTGATTGTGCGTTGACTGACAGTGGCATCCTGTCGCTTGGAGTGATCCACACTTATCTAACTACAACTGACTCCTATGCAATCGATTACAACTCAATATCGAGAGTCACAGAGGCAGGAGCGTTCACCGTTAACGTGAGCAACGGACAGCGGATATGGAAATGTTACAGGCCAGTACAGAACCAATCGGATGTCGTTCAGTCAACGCCCACATGTGCAGGCTCGTACTCTGATTCTCTCATCCAATACCGGCGTTGCTGGCATACCCTGCTCCATGGGCAAGACTGAGTGTGGGGACTTCCCTGACATTGAGCTTATCTGCTCGGGACAGGTTCAAGAAGATGGTATGCGAGATTGGCATCCCAAGTTGAAAGGACACCATGTGGCCTAACAAATCAGCTGGCCAGATTTCCGCAGTGCTTCGATCTGGAGCGGAGACGCCATTCGCAAAGATTCGTGAGACGTGAGACAGTCGTTGACGATTCCAGACGAGCAACTCCAGCGGCACGTTCAGTTCGAGGTGTCCACAATAGTATGAGCATTCGGTAACTTGTCGGCCGGTGATGCTCTGGACTTCACGCTCGTATGCAGTTCTTCATCGTTTCCTGGTGCGCTTTGGAACGGGCTTAGCCCTGGCGCCACTCCTATTTGTCCTTCTGGTGCTCGGCGCGGTTTCCGCTTCAGATTCGGCAATTTCCTCCTCCTCCTCTTCCTCTCCCTCCTCTTCCTCTTCCTCTGCAGATTCTGATTGTGCGGGCTGGGCTTTGCGGCCAGACCGGGTGACTTTGCCAGTTTTTGCTGCTGCGGCTTTCGTTGTCTTTTTATTCCGCGTGCTCTTTGGTGTTGCAATCGTGGCCGAGTTGCTCTCAGCTCTCTGTGACTTTGCGCCTTCGGGAAGGTCTCGAAGTAAGCCGATACCAGGATGATAGAGCGCCTTGTCTTCTTCAATGGGTATGAAGGGTGGAGAGGATGAGACCGCAGAACCAGGCCCGTGGAACCTTCTGTGCCACATGAGCTCACCAAACTCATCTTCGGGGAGCTCGAAATCTGGGATATTGTAGGCCTCATCAGGATCCAGAGGATCCGGCGAATCTTGGAAAGCGTACGCAACTTCTCGTTCATCCAGAGCATGTAGGTCATAGAGTTGACTTAGCTTTCGCCAGACGCCCGGAATGCGGGTATGTTGCGCATCTTCAGTTGCGAAGCCGAGGGAGCGCATGTTGTTGTGTATGCAAATCATGCGGAAGTGTTTATGCAGGCCTGTAAGCTCAGTTAGAGGATGAGGATTAGTAGCAACAAGGCCTCGCATACCGGTAGGCTTCCACCGGATCATGCTCTTGAACAATTGGGTCTCTTGATCGTCCGTCCATGGGTCATTGAGCCGGTCATCATCGTCCGGTGATGGTTGTCCCAGCGGCTCAATCACTTCATCATTCTCTTGCGGCGGTTTCTGTTGCGCGTCTGACGATGGCGTCGAGGCCGCGGCGGCCTTCACCCTTTTCCGCGGTGGCATCGGCGATGGTTCAATGTTGAGTGGCCGTGAATTCGGCATTATTCGGTACGCGACCTGAATCTATCCAGCGGGTCGCGACGCGGTTGCCAAGCAAAGCGGAGGAAGAGCGACCCCCGGTCCTCCGCTCACGACGACAACCCAACGAGAACACAGATGGCAGACAAGGATAACGATGCCGTCCACGATGTATTCCGCAGCGAGAACTTGTGGACACCATCCACTTTCTTCCAAGATCCGACGACATGCGAACCCTCGCTCTTTGAACCCCTGCAGCTTGATGGTACGTCGTTCGCGTCTGAAGCATGGATGAACGCGTAGGGCAAATAGCTGATCTGATGGAGTCTAGTTTCCGCGATAAAGCTGAATCACCCTTACGCACCCAAGCGCCACCTGGACCACGAACTGCAGCTACCGCATCTAGACAATTTCGAGTTTGGGCCCCTTCCAGACGTTGAGAGTCTCGACATTTCGCTTTCGGTCGCAAGCCCTGAACCGGGAGAAAGAGGGGCGGATTTGTGGCATGATGCGTTGGACACGGACACGATAGGGAACAAGACGCTGTTTTCTACGTGGGAGGCGTTCGATCATACCGATCAGGAGCGTTACGAGCCGGTTTACATTACAGAGGCCGGATCCGCGGCTTTTGATGCGGCGCGAACCGTGGACGCCAATCGTACTGTGGAGAGGGTACTTCAACGGTCCGTTTTCTTGGACTCTTTGTGGAATCTAGGTTTCGGTCGCTCCTCAGCTCTGTTTGTGTGGGACCGCAAAGCGCGGACCTTTGTTCAGACTACGGCTGACGGCCTTCCCTCTGGCTTAAGCCCGGAGTGTGCCAACGGCATCGTCAACTTCTTCGTCCTGCTCGGGAATACAGTCAAGTATCTACGGACGTTTGCGGATCAAACTTTCGCATCGCCAGACTCTATCCCCGCAACAGTGGCACTGGCGACATCCGTCTCAAGCATTCTCTGCACCGTCGAGGAACACTTGGGGCTGCATTCAAACGCTGTCGAATCGTTACTTCAACTGCAGAGCCTGTTCGCTGGATCGAGCGATGTTCTTCTCCACGTCGCGCGACTAGTGGACGCCGTGAAGCACTCGAACAGCAACGAACAATTGACCTCCATCCTGTATCAGCGTATCTTGGAGGTTGAGGAAGATGAGGTCCTGCGAACGCTATCATCGGCCATTCTCTCCTGCGTATCAGGGCCTACACTAGAGCTCATTGATGAGTGGATTGGGACACGAAGGGAGCAGATCGTTACTCCTATTGCAAGCAAGTGGAAGTTCGTGGTCCTCGAAGGCGATGCAGATGATCAAGGGCGGACAGAGTATGCATATGACCCAGCTATGATGCCGTGCTTCATAACATCCGAAGATGGAAATATGATATTCGAGACGGGTAAGAGCTTACGCTTCATACGGTCCTACCACCCTCACCACCCTTTGGTATCGCTTGAAGTCCAACCACCAAACCTGCAATGGCGGTTTAATTGGAAAGACATCGATAGCCTTGCGGCCGAAGCGCGTGCTTATGAGAGATCGCTGCGTTCTGCCATTCGAAACTTTGATTCCAATCGTGCGGATAATAAAGAGTATTTCGACCAGGGCGAGCGCTCCTCGCCCGTACAGACCACTCAAATTCGAGCACCCGGAGACCTGGATCCGTACTTGCAGGTTGAGCAGGCAGTCCGTATTTGTGACGCGGCACCCGCCAAAACGATGCCCGACGAGCTCCAGGCCGAAACCCTTGGAATTCTCGCTGGCACAGCTCGAGACGACTCTGCTCAGAGTTTCTCCCCGCCGCTGTCGATGACCTCGACCCTTTGTTTTCGTCCGCTGCTTGCTGCCCAAGCAAAACTGGTCAATGCTACAGCCCTCCGCCTCTTGTTTCGACAACATCAACTCCGAGCGCACCTGTCTCTGCAGAGGCAGTACCCGCTGCTCGGAAACGGCGTCTTCTCTTCCAGGCTTGCGTCCGCTCTGTTTGATCCAGACCGTGAGACGGCGGAACGCCGCAAAGGGCTGGTGCGAAGCGGGGTGCACATGGGTCTACAAGTCGGATCTCGCAGTACCTGGCCGCCGGCAAGTTCAGAGCTTAGACTGGCGCTGATGGGGGTGTTGAGCGACAGCTTCTTCTCCTCTGCTCTCCACCGTGATACCATGGCAAAGGCCGTCGATGCGGACACAATTGGCGAGACTCTATGGAGAGATGGAGAGGAGCTGCCTGGCCACCTGAACTTTGCGGTCCGCCAGCTGTCGGAAGACGAAATGGAGAAGGTCATGGATCCCGATTCTCTGTACGCGCTGGACTTTCTCAAACTACAGTATGTGCCGCCGAACCCCGTCCATCTCGTCATTAGCACGAGCGCTCTCGAGAAGTACGACGTGATCTTTGTGTTCATGCTTAGGCTTCTGCGCATGTTGTTCGTCATCTCCCATCTTCCACGCACATACTCGACAGTGGAAGGGAGACGGCTTCGGATGGAGGCGCACCATTTCGTCAGCTGTGTCTCGTCGTATGTGTTTGAGAGCGGCATTGCCGAGCACTGGAATGCCTTTGATACGTACCTCACGACGATGGAAGAACGTCTCGAAGAGGAAGATGTGGCGGGCGAGCTGGGCAGGCGGGTCACATGGGGCGTCGAGGAAGTTCGAAGGAGGCATGAGCACTGTCTTGACAGCATCCTGTTCTCGCTGCTTCTGCGGCGCCGGCAAAGGAAGGTCATGGCGCTGATGGAAGAGATATTTAATCACATTCTCCAATTCTCTCGGCTGGTGCGTCAGGGCGAGATGGGCCACATGGCTCAGGTGAAGGAAGTGTACGCAACGGTAAAGGGGAAGATGGGCGTCTTCATCAGCGTGTGCAAGGGGTTGACGGGAAAGAGGGGCTATGGAAAAGGGAAAGGAACGGGTGACGAAAATAGCCTGGAGCGGTTGGTGGTGTTGCTTGAGATGAACTCGTACTATGCTGGCTGATGAAGTTGGTGATCCATCCATCGTTTTGGTCGTGTGCACACATGCATGAGTGGAGGCTCACAAACCTCCAACATATCGGAATGGTCGGAGGGTACGGTTCCGCAGGTTCCGAGACAATGTGGGTCCGTAGCCAGCCAAGAATGACCTCATCGGCGTCTGTGCCAAGGAGTGGCTGCGGTGGCTGCACCAGCCACGTTCATTCCTTCCCTGGTCGCTTTTTTTCCTTATTGGTCTCTCCTTCCCGCACGTCCCAACTGCGACAAGAGCGCACAACGGGATGTGCAGACTGGAGAGACCGACAACACCCACGCCAGCAATGCGGGTGAATGATCCCTATCCATCACCACCGTCCTACCTCGCCTGCCCTCCTTGTCCTCGCCCGCCTCGTTCCACCGCAAGACTTTCCTCTTCTACGGCGGCCAATTGGCCTCTGTGTCGCTCGTTTTTGCAGAGATCGCGATTCTCGCCGCCCTAGCCGCCCTCTATCCTGCTCCACCGTCCATCTTTCGCACTCCCGCCCATTCCACCAGCCCATCTCGCCCTTCGGACCTGCTCCCCTTTTCCCAAGGAGCAATCGCCGTCTGAGCCAACGTGTGCTCGCGGTGCACACCCGCCCGCCCGCGGCTTAGATGGGGAGAGAGGGTCGGGTTGCGTCGACCTCTCCAGTCGTGCCCACCGATGCATCATCCACTCCAGCCGATAAGCCCATCCAACCGTCGAAACCCATAGCCCACCCTCCCCGCGAGACAATACGCAAGAGAGAACCGTCCAGTGACAATGCGCCCGCCGAGCTGCTGCCCGAACCACACCATTCCCACCGCGCCCACTCGCGTCTCCACGCCGCTGCAACGCCGCGCCCACAATCGCCTTCATCCAAGCCGATAAGAGATGCTTCCATGGCAGTGCCGGCCAAGGACATCACGCCGGACGGTATGCTCGAGGGCTCCAGCAGGCGCCGTTCCCGCCTGCGCAATCCCTGGGCCTGGTCCCTTACCACCCTTCTCACTGCTCTGCTCGGATTCGCCCTGTTGCTCCTCATGCTGCATTCCTTCATGACCCGCCAGCTCGATCAAAAGGGATGCCGCATGTGCTACATGCGCCCCGCCTTTGTCAAGTTTCCCGAGTTCGACACCGAACACACACGCTTTGCCTCCAAGTACTCGTTGTATCTCTATCGCGAGGGTGGGATAGACGAGGACCCTCGAGTATGCTCCCCAATCCTCCCCTGATGCCAACAGGCTGACAACCTTCGCCTAGGTCAAAGGCGTGCCAGTGCTCTTCATCCCCGGGAACGCCGGCAGCTACAAGCAGGTGCGTCCCTTGGGAGCCGAGGCGGCCTCCTACTACCATGACGTCCTCCGCCACGACGTGGGAGCAAGCAAGGCGGGGAAACGGCCATTGGACTTCTTCACAGTCGACTTTAATGAAGACTTCACTGCCTTCCACGGCCAGACTCTGCTGGACCAGGCCGAGTACCTCAATGATGCCATTGCCTACATTCTCTCCCTCTACCACACGCCAGCTCGGTCCTCTCGCCACGGAAACCTGCCCGATCCCACGTCCGTAATAATCATTGGGCATTCCATGGGAGGTGTGGTAGCTCGCACCATGGTGACTATGCCCAACTACCAGGCCAGCTCCATCAACACCGTCGTCACTCTCTCCGCGCCGCATGCCAGACCTCCTGTGTCATTCGATGGCGACATTGTGCGCACTTACAGGGGCGTGAACGACTATTGGCGCCAGGCCTACTCGCAAAAATGGGCTATTGACAATCCCCTATGGCACCTCACCCTTATCTCCATCGCTGGCGGTGGATTGGACACGGTGGTACCGTCCGACTACGCCAACATAGCGTCATTGGTCCCGGACACTCACGGTTTTACCGTCTTCACGTCGACCATGCCGAATGTGTGGACCGGCATGGATCACCTAGCTATCACGTGGTGCGATCAGGTTCGCAAAACCGTAGTGCGAGCGCTCTACGATATCATCGACGTCTCAAGGCCTAGCCAGACACTTCCTCGTGCTGAACGTATGCGTGGCTTCAAACGGTGGTTTTTGACCGGCCTGGAAGACATCGCTGAGAAGAATCTGCCGCATTTGGAAGCCAGGACCCTGTTAACCTTGGAAGACGACTCTAATGCCATCATGAAGCAAGGCGAAAGTTTGGTGTTAAGGAGTCTCGGCCGATCCAAACAGAGGCCGAAGCCATATCTGCTACCGATCCCGCCCCAAGGAGCCGACGAGAAGAAATTCACTCTCCTCACCAACGAGCAGCTTGATGCCGCAGGCGAACATGGAAAGCTGGAGGTGCTTCTCTGCAGTGTGTTTCCACTTCACCCTGGCCAGTCTGCAGCGCTATTTTCCATGAACTTGGATTTGTCTGGCGATAGTTCTGGCTCTACGCGGCTTGCTTGCAGAAATGTCCTTCCGGACGTCATCACCCTGCCTGCGTCGTCACAGCAATCCACCTTCCCATTCAAGTCAGACGAAAGGCCGTTCTCTTATCTGCAGTACGATCTTGAACAACTCGCCGATCATCAATTCGTAGCTGTCGTTGACAAGTCCGGCCACCACGGTACCGGCTGGGTAGTGGCTGAATTCAGCAGCACTTCAGAGTCGGTGCACCCATTGCGAGTGGGTGTGCAGCGCCTAATGACCACTGGCTTGAGACTGCGGTTACCACCATCTCGCCCACTGATGACCGAGTTGCAGATCCCAGCCTTGCACTCCAGTCTCTTGGCCTACAAGCTCCGTATCTCCCGGCATGCCTGCGACATGGGAGAACTGTTTGCCCCACTCCTGCGTCAGTTCGTCACGGATGTCCATGAGAGCAAGTTCTTCGTCAACGTTAGGGATGCAGACATCAATCTCCATGGCGTTGCGCCTTATATGCCGCCTTCGTTCTTCGCAAGGAACCCATCCAATGGTGTCTCACTCCAGCTGTGGTCTGATCCCACCTGCGATAAGCCCATGGAGGTGTCCCTACACCTTGATCTGGCTGGCAGCATAGGCAAATTGTGGATGCGGTATAGAATTGTTTTTGCCGCATTTCCCCTGTTTGTCGTGGCAATGGTCGTCCGACATCAGTTCCGGTTTTATGACGAGACCGGCATCTTCATGAGCTTCACTGAAAGCATGAACAACTGTCTACGATCATCGTTACCGCTCGCCATTGCGGCCTTGACCTTCCTATCAATTGTGCTCCCGGGTGCTCAATATGAACATACTCTGGCTGATCGATGGCTTCTCGCTCGGAAGGGATCCAATTCCACTGATGTGCTGCACTATGCGAACAACGAACTCCTCATTGGCCAACAGGATGCCTTTTTCTGGTTTCTGGTTCCCTTGTTCAGCCTGATGTGCATCGCCATCTGCATTGCCGTCAACTACATGGTTCTCGGCCTGACCTATGTCCTGGTCTCCCTCCTCTCGCTTGTGCGCCCACCTTCTTCTCGAGTTGAGGAAGTTCGAAGGACACCTACGGCCTTCGGCATCACCTCCACTCAACAGCGTGTCATCACGACCTGTATTCTGCTCTCTTTGGTTTCAACGTTGATCCCGTACCATTTTGCATACCTGGTGCTCTGCATGGTGCAAATTGCAACCTGTGTGCGGGGGTACAAGTTGGCAATAGACTCGGTTGGTGCCTCTCTCAATTCATTGTTGCATTGCCACTAACTTTCCGATATTAGGGTCTTGACACGAACTTCAACTTCTACAATTACGTCCATTCGACGCTAATTCTTATGATATGGATTCTTCCGGTCAATCTTCCAGTTCTTGTCGTCTGGGTCCGGAACCTTGCTCTCCACTGGTTGACGCCCTTCTCCTCCCACCACAACATCCTATCCATCATGCCACTCATCCTCCTTGTCGAAACACAGAGCACTGGTCGTATGGTCCCACCTCTTCACTCGCGATTCAATGTACTTACAAGTACTCTCCTCTTTGCGATTGGGGCATACGCTGCCATCTATGGGGTCTCGTACGCCTATGTTTTGCACCACCTCATCAACATCCTAGCAGCTTGGTTTGTCTTGATTCACTTCGACGCTTCGTATCTATCCGCAAGGCGGATAAGGAACACACTGGAAAGCATGGGAACAGGCAGTTCGGTCAAAAAACAACCCTGAGATCGGCCCACCCGTTCGGTTCCGAGCTCCCTTCTTGAAAAATGCCTAGAACCATACTCAATACTCTGGAAAATTCTTAGGGGGTGCAGCGCTTCCCCCGTCCAGGGTCGAGAGCCAGAGCTCGTCGGCAGATGAACACTGTTGTTAAGAGCAATTTGGGGGCGAGTTCCCATTATGGATCAAGGCAGCCGCTAGGGGTAGCCTGGAGCTGTATGCATATACAGTAAAGCATGGCCATTTTGGTTTTCGTACATGGTCGGGTAGCGGCATCCGCTTGACGAGCATTCGTCGTGGCAGTCCTGGAGTATCCACATAGGGTGTCTTGAATGGGGTGATTGGGCACAGGCAATGGATGGACTTATAGAGGGCGGGTCGATGATGACTTCTTGCGGCTAATGGTTCAGAGGCTTGGGTACATGCTATATAACTAATGTCTACAATGTTTAGGTATGAGCGTCGCCTCGTGCGGAGTCTGCTCAAAGTGCGCAGGAGAAGAGCGCCTTTTCTATTATAAATATTGAAACCTGCATCAAATCCGGTCTAATGAATCTGCCTGCTTTGTACATACCTGCAAAAGGAAGAAACAATAGCGACAACTTTCTATCATGAGAAATCAGCTAACCCATTATGGGTTAGACTCTTTGAGCTATCCCTTGGCAATTCACCAGACCACCTCAGCCTAAGCTCTTGGTGATGACAAAGTGGCCAGAAAGATAACTTGCTCCTAGAAGGCACCCGCCGTGTTACATCACAAATACGCGACACGAGTCCCTTATTCCTTCACAGATTGCCCTCCCTCTTTGACCGCGCGCCATACGGTCGCCCTCCCCCGTTCACGCATCCAAACCAACATGGTGCGTATTCGTGTTGCGCCTCTTTCGCCAACCGACTGTCTAACCGTGTAGATAGAATGCCCTATTCAACTCCGCATTGCGGCAATCCTCGTCTATTCGCAAAGATCTTGATCTTTTCGCCGACGCAGCCTCACCCTCGCCGGCTTTACAGGGGCAAATATCCACGTCGCTCACATCCTTCTCCCGCATCATCGACGACTATGGCAGATTGGCCAAGCAAGAACCGGTGGCGACGAAGCAGGAAAAGGCTTTCGAAAGACTGAAAGCTTTCAGGCAGGAGTTGAATGAGTATAGGGAGCAGTTCCAAAGAATCAGAAGCGTGAATGAGGAGATGGTGTGTACATTCCCTGTACGCGCGAGTGGGAGAGGAATAACCCTTGAATAGCAAACGACAGCTGCAAGAACGGAACTCCTAGGACGGCGACCTCACCACGCTGCTACTCCCGAAAATCCGTACTCCGTTCCAGCCAACAACGCCCCAAATTACAACTCTCCTTTTGCCCCCTCGCAGCCCCCGAACGCAAGCGCGCCCTATCGACCGAACGCATATTCCTCGCTGGCAGGCCCTTATGGCTCAAATGAGGACTACACTCGGGAGGCCCACGCGTTCCGCGAACAGTCATTCTTCGCGCAGACTTCGACGCAATTGGACGAATTTCTGGATCGGGGAAGGCATGTACTGGGTGACTTAGGGCAACAGAGGGAGATGTTGAAAGGCACGCAGAGGCGGTTATACAGTGTTGCAAATACATTAGGCATCAGCGGGGACACCATTCGAATGGTGGAAAGAAGGGCCAGACAGGACAAGTGGATCTTCTGGGTGTGTGTGGTGGTGTTCGTGCTGTTCTGTTGGGCGGTATTACACTTCTTGAGGTAGAACGGTCGTTGAAAATGAGGAGATGTGGACTCCGGGTGCGCGATCAGGGTTTGACATAACATACCAGGGTTGGCAATTATGGCGTGGGAATCGGCGCATACCATGGGATTAGCAAGGCGTTCAAGAGAAGGTTAGCCTGTCGAGAGGTTATACGGGCGTATTCCTGGTGGGTGGTTTATCTTCAAGCAAGATAACAGGGTGCGGTATGCTCAAATTCCATTGAAAAGTATGATTTCTAATAGATATCAGTCCTATGAAACGGCGGTCTGCGTAACGTCTGGCTCACAGGATTTGGCACAAGTCCTTCACTGCAGCCCTCAGAGACCGGTAATTATAGAACAGGACGTCTTCGAATGTTATCCTTATAGTCTTCGCGAAAAGTCAGGATGGAACAAACGGGGCAAAAACCACAGTTGAACCCATTCTTCAAAGAAGGTAGGAGAATGGGACAAGCTCAACGAAACCAAGATACAACGTTTAGAACATGGAGGGGACTCCAGCAAGAAACTTCCTCTGTGGTGGTGGCCACATCCGTAACGGTACGCTCAAATCACGGTCCCTTTCCAGGTCGGCAACCCTGTCCTGCAGATCCACCAGGTTCTCCACAACATACTCCGGATCCACCGCGGGGATCAGCTCCATTGAAGGGCTGGGGGCCGCCATGATGTATGCAGGAGCCCGGTGATGAATGATGGGGGGCGGCATCGTTCTCGCCTTGGGTGCATGGTACAGTAGCGAGCGCCGGAGTCTCCTTCCGCGAAGATCGCGATCGTCCAAGTACTCCAGGTCCCAAGCAAGTGTTTCCGCCATAATACGAAGCATTTCATTCCACCGAAAGTCGTGGTATCGGACGTAGCGTGCGCTGTGGCGGATGTCGTCTAACCGATCAGCGAGTGCGCGGAAACAGCTTAGAGCTTCATATTTGCTGAGCAGCGCCTGGATGTCCATGAAGGCGAGACCCCAAGCTCCTAGGTATTTTGCGTCCTCCCGTTCGATGATAATGTCCCGATGGAGGAGAAAGAAGCTGACGAGCGCGGAGGCCAGGGGATTGGAATCCATCGTTTTCGCCATCTGGGAGAGGATGACGAAGGAGCGCCGGGCGCGGATCAAGCCGGTTATGAAGCTACGGCTTGAATGGTCGGCGATCAGACGCTGCTCCAGATATCCAGTGATTCGGCTGCCAAACAATTCTGGTTGCCAATAGCTGTGCCACAGGATGCGAAAGAGCCGAGAGAGGCACCGATGTACAGAGTCTCGGTTCGCGCCCAGCGACTTGTGTACCCTACGGGCAATTCCATGGGCGAGTCGAGCCAGATCGATTCGCTCAAAACTGTCCACAACCTCATCCAATCGAGGTATTAAATCTTGCACAGCCGGAAAGTGGATATCGATGAGGCGCCCATCCGACAGACGGACTTCAACAATGTATTCGTGGTAAGGGTATCCGTCGTATAACCCTGGCGAAGGAGGAGGAGAAGGTCCCCAGGTATACATCCTTCTCGTCGTAGGTAGGAGTTGAAGATGAGATGTCGAGGTGCGGTTTGAGGTGTAATTCCGGGTATTGGCGGTCTTTGAGACGTATGGTTGAGATCAGACACGGCGAGAGGCGCAAGAGGAACGATTCACATATATATCGCCGCATCCGACCTTCATGTGTTTGTGTGCAATGGGCATGCGCGGTCAGGTCAGCGTTGTTCGGTACCACCAACGGAGTTTGCTACACTGATAGGACCCAGTGGCAATGGTTGATCCTCGATGCTATCCATGGCCTACGCCAACAGCAAACATATGGCTTCAACAAAGGTCACCAGTCAGATGCACACGTCGCCTGCTCGGTCAAGCCCGGAGGACAGATATCACAGCCACCACTCTTCAGCTACTCTATAATGAGGTAGGGCGACGGCGTAAGGCTCACCGCTTCGCCTTGCATTCTGGATTCAACCAATTGCTGCAGGTGCAAGGCATCGAACCTATACACTCGGGCCGCCCTCCTGGTCTTACCAAGACGTTTAGACGCTCATGCCCCAAAACCACGAGATGCTCAGCCCATCTTTCCTCGATTCAAGGCGCAGTGTCGACAAGCAATCCCGTCGTCCATAGCATTCAGGTTTGCACAGGTGCCTCATTGCCAATCTGGCTAAGGTTTTGATGGGCCATGGCTCACTTGCTCGAACTGAAAGGTTGTCTGTTCATGCGGGCCGTACTCCCCGAGAGTACGTGGACAAACGGCCCTGGGACACTTTGCAACAAACCGCGTGAGGAACCTGTGCGACAAGCTCCGGAGAGTAAAGATGGTAGTTTCCTGAGAGGGCCTGTATCCGGTTGGAGATGTCGCTGATGTCTACCTCCCAGCCGCTGGTCTGAACAGTCGAGTGACGGACGGATTTGCCGTCGTACAATGTAACTGTTCTGTGGCTGTGCCTCTGTACAACGAGCAGCCTTGATCTCAATATGCCGTGATCCCTCACAGCGGTGTGGCATGTGACATCGGCGGTATGGTGGATCAGTGGTCCCAGTAATGCCTCCATCGGCAAACACAACATGTCATAGGCGAAACGGCGTAATGCACCCAGAGGTGCGTATGTGGCAGAAGATCGACTGGGCAGTGGGCTCCATTGATCTGCGGGCATAATGAGCTGATAGACTGTTCTACATGCCCTTGTGCGTAGTACCTCATTTCAAGGACCTTTTCATATATACAGCGGTTATCAAAACACCGACGGCTCAGGAGATACGCGCTCTCCATCCTCGTAGCGGATGTCCAGGATGGGAGGACTGCATCATGAGCGAAACCCTTAGCGGAGGAGCAGGACCAGGAACTATTTGCACACTAGGAAGGATCTAGGGAGGGAGAAGAATCTGTCGGTATCGAAATCTAAAATTGGTTCCGTCCATGCCTCTCGAAAACAGCCGAGTTATCTACCAGTCTAAACCTCCAGTCCCCCTTTCACCGCCTGCTAGTATCATTGCTGCCTTTCTTTCCTGTCCTAGCCCGCCTTCCAAATGGCTCACAGGGATGCTCTTTCTGCCCTTCAGCTGCATCGACGCCAGTTTCTTATCGAGGCTCTCGAAGGGATCTGTTGTCTCAGTCTTCTTAATCTTGAACTTCTCGGTGCCCAGCACAGAGTCCAGCTCCTCAATGCTAGGTAGTTTAACGTATACCCATCCGTCGTCCCTTGCTTCGACCGGAAAGGTTGCAATGTTGACATTGTCGTCGTTGTTACAGCGGCCAGCGTTTTCGCCGCTGAGCTCGTAGTTCCGTTTGTGGAGGGGACAGGAAATCCAGAGCTTGTTGTTTTTGAGGTCATCGCCGATCAAGCCATCAGAGAGGACGAAGGCCCGTTTGTGTGGGCACATCTGCTGGGTACAGTACCATCTCCCACGGACCTTGAAGATGGCGAGTTGCGTGTCGCCTCGCTTCACAGCTTTTGAATCGCCCGTTGGGATGTCCTTGAATTGATCGGCTTTGATGATGGGTTGCCACGCCAACTCGGTCCATTTGGTGCCTTTGAAGTCTTCAGTCACAGAGTCTTTTGGCCAATATGATGGCCTCTCTTGATGCCGCTCCTTGACTGGCTCAATGGTGTCGTTGATGTTCTCATCCGTGTTTGCAAACTGGGAGAAGTGGGCAAGACGCTCGGGGCTTTTGAGCACCTCGGTCCACTCGCAGAAGAACGACCCGACCAGTTGCTCCATTTGCTTCTCGAGCTCCGCACATATGCCGAGCTTGTCCTGCAGGATGACTTCCTGGAGGTATTTGATACCACCAGGCATATTCTCGATCCACCGCGCCGTCCTTTGTAACTTGTCCGCGGTCCGGATGTAAAAGGCAAGGTAACGGTCGAGAATCGGGATAACGTCGTCGGGAGGGACATCTTTCGCAAGTAATTCCGAGTGTCTCGGTTTGGCGCCGCCGTTTCCTCCTACGAAGATATTGAACCCCTTCTCGGTGGCTATCAGTCCAAAGTCTTTGTTCTGCGCTTCTGCACATTCCCGTACGCAGCCAGAGACACCTCCCTTAATCTTGTGGGGCGCGCGGAGGGATTTATAACGCTCCTCTAGACGAACTGCCATGCCCACACTGTCGCCGATGCCGAAGCGGCACCACGTTGTTCCGACGCAGGATTTGACGGTTCGGAGCGATTTGGCGTAGGCATGACCAGACTCCATGCCACCGTCTATGAGCTCTTGCCAGATAGCGGGAAGGTCCTGTTTTCTAGCTCCAAACATGTCGATCCGCTGTCCGCCGGTAATCTTACAGTACAGGTTATACTTCTTCGCAACAGTGCCGATGATGATGAGCTTCTCGGGCGTGATCTCACCACCTGACACGCGGGGGATGACTGAAAAGGTGCCATTTCTCTGAATGTTGGCCAGGAACCTGTCATTGGTGTCCTGTAGGCCTTTACGAGATTGATCAAGGAGATGTTTGTTATAGAGCGAGGAAAGAATCGATCCGATGGCAGGCTTGCAGGCTTCGCAACCTGCGGATTCGGGCTCTCTTCCGCACTCCTTCATCACGTCGGCGAACTCTTTGAGGCCCTTCACGTGGATAATGTTGAAGAGATCGGCTCGAGAATATTCGAAATGGGGGCAGAGGTGATTCTTGACTTCTTGACCCATGGATGCCATCGTCTTGTTGAAGATCGTCTGGACGAGCGGCATGCACCCGCCACATCCAGTTCCAGCCTTGGTACAGGATTTCACGTCGCCTATGCTCTTGCAGGTCCCGCTCTTGACCGAATTTACCACGTCCCCTTTGGTGACGTTATGGCATGAGCAGATTTGGGTATCGTCGTCACTGTTCATGTTAGCCGTGTTCTCGGAGAGAAACGCGAATAGGGCCGTTCACTCACAGATCGTCACCATCCTCGTCGCCTTTTTGTGCTCCAATAATCAATTCGCTGGGGGGTATCTCGAGCTGCTTCTGGTTTTTGACCATGGGTACCAGTTTTACGTAGTCTTTCGTGTCACCGATCATCATACCACCGAGCAGATATTTGCCGTCGGGAGTGAAGAGGTACTTTTTGTAAACCTGTTGGAACGGATCTCTGTACGTCAGAGCCTTGACGGGCGGAGGCTCGGGTCCATCCGTAAGGTCCTTGACTTTCCCTCGTGTACCAGCCGCAGTGTTGTCCGCCTTCGCTGCTCTCTGCCGACCAGGCAACTCTTTGGGACCGTCCCTATCTGCGAAGAAATCCCCAAAGCTGGCAACCTCGACTCCGAGCAACTTCAACTTTGTGCTTAGGTCTGGTCGCTTAAATTTCCTCGGTGCATGGACCTTGGCTTGCGTGAGGTTGAAAGCGAGGACATCGGCCATCTCAACACCGGGGGCAATCAGACCGAAGGTCTGATTTTCCCAGCTCGCGCATTCACCAATGGCGTAGACGTCTGGGACCGAGGTCGAAAGATCAGGTGCAACTATGATACCGCCGCCCCTATCCGCGCACTTTATGCCAGAGCGTCGTGCTAGGTCGTCTCTCGCGCGGATACCAATCTGCAGAGTAGGGTAAGCACGGGGGCAAAGCTACCATGGATGGAGCAGCTACTCACAGCAAAGCAGATACAGGAGCAGTCCATCTGCTCACCGTCCTCGAACACGACACTCTTGACGTAATTCTCCTCATTGGTGAGGATCTTTCCCACCCGTTTGCTGAGCATGACGTCCAAACCTAGGGCGCGCACCTGCTCAACCACCATGGCACCCGCGTCACCGTCCAGTTGCCTCGAGAGGACCCATCTGTTCCTTTCAATCAGTTTCACCTGCGAGAATACATCTAGATCCATCATGGCATGTGCAGCTTCGAGCCCTAGCAGCCCACCTCCGACCACCGCCCCTACCGTGCCCTTTCGGGTGCTTGAGAAGTCGATCAGCCTCTGCAAATCGTCGATTGTCCGGTAGACAAAGACGCCTTTTGCGTCGTGGCCGGGAGTATGCTTTGGGAGCACAGCATCGGAGCCGGTGGCGAGAACGAGGATGTCATAGGCGACTACATGGCCGGCAGAGGTTTTCACATTCTTTGCGTCGGTGTCGATTTCGGTCACCAAGGTGTTGATGTGGTAGCTGAGCGAGCCTTCAGGCACAGATGTGTACTGCAAAGAGTTAGTGCGGGCTTGTCACGCCGGTCGCGCTCGATATGGATCCGAGATGAACCACGTACCCATTCCTTGGGGTTCAGATAGAGATTTTCCACGTCTCGATGCTGGAAGAAGCTCGTCAAGCCGACTCGGTTGTAAGCCAGGTGCGGCTCCTCCCCTATGACGACTATGTGGTACTCTCTCCTCGTCGCATCCAACTTCATGAGTTTCTCACTTGGTGCATCAGTATCGCAATGGCGGTTTCTTCTCCATACGCCGGCCCACTTACATGAAAGCGATGCCGACCATACCCAAGCCCACGACAACTATCCGCTTCCTCCTCGTGCCATCTGGCAGGTTCGTTGGGCGCACTGGCTTTAGGTCGAGCGAGATTCCATTGGGCTGCACCTCTCCTGGCGGGGGTTTTGCAAGATCGCTTTGCTTCGAAGGCCAGACGGTCTCCATGGGGAAGAAGGAGGGTGGGCTATGTGATTCGCCGCTAGTAGGCTCGATGCCGGGGGTCAGGATTGGGATAGGATGGGTGTCGGACGACATTGCGGAGAGACGAGACGAGACGAGGGACTAAGTCATGCGTGGCAGACAATGAAGACGATGGAGGAGGAAGGGAGAAGCAATCCGTCGATATGATGGCTATGGCACGAATGAAGCCCAGTGCGGAGAGGGCGTATGTGGAGGATTGAGGGGTGTGTCGTGGGAGGGGTGTGTGGTGGAAGACGACGGGTGCAGCACTGGAGCTGATAGATATTGCCGGAGCCACAAAGCAAGAGGTACGGCAAATAGTCTAGATAGCAGAGGAGGATGTACCTATGGCATTTGGGACCAGTGGACGTTATGCACGGAACCCACGCCCTCGAATGCTGCGGAAATCCTGTCCCACACGGGCTTATCTTCAAAGCACACTCCGCGGGGGAAGGCGGAGATGCAGCAGCATTGGCACTTCTGCCATCCATGGGTGGAAATAATAATGCACATGCATCCAGGCCCATGGCTGCGGGAGGACCAGGGGAGTCGGTTCCTTGATTGCGTGTGGTAGAGAGAATTGATGAGGCGATTTGTGTGCCCTATGTCTCCGGGGAGAAAGTCATGGCGGGGAGAAAGTCATGTTGTCCCTGATATTATCATCGTCACCACCACCTCGATGGGAGCTGCCGAACAGACGATAATCGATCATGTAATAATATAACGGTGGTAATCGCAGTAGTCTATTGCAATGATTGGGTCGTCGTCGAGGTTGCAATAATCAGGCTCTCTGTCTGTCTGTCTTCGTCTCGTCTATTTCGTCTATCTGACCCGATCCTGACTGATAAGGACGTTAGGGCTGCCAAGAAGACAACCTCCGATAAGCGACTTAACGGAGATGGATCAGCTTTGCCTGCCTTCTCCGATCTATAGCAGAGATGGCCATCTCCTTCCGCGCTCAATCCAATTCCCAATTCCGTTTCCATTTTTGGTTTCATTCCCTTCTTGCTCCCTTTCCCCACCCACTCTGCCGTCCGGGTCAAACAAGTTGGGTGCAGCAAACAATCAATACCAAATCCAGTAGTTGCTTGCATAGTTTCGTGTCTCTCTCCCATCTCACCCTTGTTGGGCCCGTACTGTAATGTACGGGGTCGTGCTCCTATCTACGCGTTCCATGCTTCCCTGCGCTCATCAGAAGAACAGCAATTCATCATCCGACCAGCCCTGGTCGATGAGAATCTGGTGAGCGCTCTTCTCCAGCGACTCCGGCCCGCAGATCAAGACGAGGCTGTCCCCGCCTGTTCCCTTCACACAATGCTCTCGGACTAGTTCCGCAGAGATGCGACCGCGCAGCCCCTGCCACTCGGGCGGCCCTTGGGTAAGCGTGTAGAGGAGCTTGCAGCGGTCAACATTCTCCCTTGCAAACCTGTCCAAATCCGCTTTGCAGAGGATATCCTCGAGCAGTCGGTTGCCGTCCAGTACCACGCACCTGGTCGGGTCGTCCCTGTCTTGCATGATGGCCCTGAGCACTTGGTAGATGGGAGTGATGCCGGAGCCGCCGCAGATCATGAAGAAGCGCTTGACGTCGCGTTGCACGTTGTTGATGGCACATTTCCCTTTCCCGAGGTATTCGAATTTGCCAATGGGCCCCTTGAACTCGACAGCGTGTCCGATGGGGAGTGCGTCCAGCGCCTTGGTCATCTTTCCCCCAGCCCTCTCCTTGGTGTCCAAGTAGAGCTTCACCAGCACGTCGCAGAAGCCCTTTCGACCCGTCTCCGATATGGGCGTATAGCTCCGGATAATGGCTTCTCTTGTCACTGGATCCCGCAGGCGGATCATGAGGTGTTGCCCAATGGGCAAGCCCAGAGCCTGGTCCTCGTGGTCCAGCTTGAACGTGAAGATACGCGTGTCCCACGATATGGATACCTTCGAATGGAGTGTCACCTTGTGCCAGGTCCGTGGGTCAAGGAACACGGCGCGAGGCTCCCCGGACTCTACCTGGGGCTCCGCGTCCGTCAGGATCCGGCGGGATGCTTGATCCAGCGATCCAATGTGATACGATGGCATCATGGCTTTTGCTGTTTCACTGTCTGCTGCATATTAGCTTGGCCCGTACTGGCGTGTGGCTGCTCCCACTCACGGATGGCTAGAAACTCGTCGCTGACATCGAGCGCTGCCGCCGAGATGATGCTTTGTGCGCCCCCGGGATGCTCCTTGAGGAAAGCGGTTCCATCGTATACCTCCCCGTTGACCACGAACCAAGGTTCTTCGGGTTTGTCATGCTTCCGTAGCTCATCGATGGTTATTTCCCGATCCACCCCATCTTTGGTCATCTTGACTTCGTCAGGTATCGAGGGGAGTGCCCCTTCCGGTTCGCCGATGAACGATCCTTCACCCCAGTATCCATCGGTTAGACGGCCGCCGGCCTTTTTCACCCTCTCCATCCACCCTCCTGGCATCAAGGCTGGCTGAGTGGGGTGCTCGAATCGTAGGCAGCCGTGCTCCTGCTGGATGGCAACGCGATACCAGCAGTTGTTCATCATCCCCAAAACGGACCAATACATGTCTCGAGGCTGCATGTTCATACTCTCGTCCATCGACCGGACCAGTATATCCTTTGCCTCTCTCAGCTCTTCGACTGGTACCTCCAAACTCCAGAAACACCAGCAGAAGCACGTTTCTCTCCAGTCCATGTCCAACCGGCCGCCGAATAGCTGTTTGTTCTCGTATGCCCGATATTCATCCTCGGCATAGTGGATGTTACCCAGCCTCCAGGATTTGCCCTTATCAATGGAGATCTCGACCCGTGTGATGCGCCGACCGCCGCCACTGTAAGCATATCCCCTGAGATTGTACACCTCCGACCCTTTGTCGAGGACCAGCTTCTCGTCATGTGCCGGAAATGCAATGGCCGAGTTTGGGCTTAGGTCGTAGATGGCGTATCGTTCATCCGTCCACCATTTTGGATTATTCGCGGCTTCGTCAGGGTCTACCATTGTTCTGTCACGGTGAGTTTCGGCTGAGATAGCGCTGGTCACATGGCGGACTTACGGAAGAACCCGATTATCGTAGATGTGGTACCAGTTGGTGCTCGGCTCCGCCGTGACGATGAGCTTCTTCAGCCATTTCACACTTCTCCCGCCAATCTGTCCAGGGATGACTGCGCGGACCGGTTTTCCGTGGTCGGGTCTGAGCATTTCTCCGTTCATGCCGTGAGCTACCATGATGCCTCGATTGGGGTCCATGACCCAATTGAGCTTCACCGATGTTCCATAGTAACCGTTCGGCTTTGTCATGTCAGCATCGTTCGGCCATCGGACGGGCCGTAACATACAAGCTTGTCCGCACCCTCCATACAAACATATTTGGCGCCCCTCAATGGCTGCGCCTTTTCGATGATGTCCCTCATCACCACTCCGGTAAAAAGAGCCGTCGAGACACCAGCAGGACCCCACGAGAATCCTTTTGACTTTCGGACAACATTCTGCTCTTTCCTTCTATTCCCCGCACAGACAAGAGTCACGGGGTATGTGACATTCTCAAAGTCCGACATGAGACTTCGTAGCGATATGATGAGCGGTTTCTCCACTAGACTACATGAGCTGCATTAGTACTTATTGTCGCTGAGTCTGCATTATTCCGGGGCAAGGTGCCTTTACCCTTCTACGCTAAACTCCCAGTCGAGCATTTCTTCATCTCGAACATGGGGTACTGCGCCGTGATTCCTCACATAAAACAGCTCTGGGCTGGTTAGGAAGCCCTCGTTGAACAGATCGGTCAAGGGAGCCTCTACGTTGAAGGGGTGGACGCCAGTGAGGCGTATCAGGCGGGGGTCTCTTGGAACATGTGAGTCCGGTGTGACGCGGTCGATGTCGAGCACTAGGGGAGGGATCCTGGTGGGCGGTGGTAGCGGGTACGATGGCGAGTCTTTCTCAGCATCTCCATCTATGACAGTCTCGGGAGGCGTAGGTGGGAGAGCATATGGTTCATCTCTCGGTTTCATCGTGAAGTGCGGGCGCGACCAAGGTATTCAACGGGGTGGATGGTGCAACTGGGGGGAGCACACAAGTGACTTGATTGACACGGCGCCTTATGAGATGGTGGAGGCACGCCGACCACCAGGTCGGGTGTTGTCATTGTCTCATCAGCCATCCGGAAATGCAGACGGAGAAAGCAGCCAGGGATGGCGGAATTGCTGATGCAGAGTGGAGAGTACGGAGATAGTGTATACTGTACTGTACGGAGGTACATGTGCAGATATGATATGCATGCATCCTTATCTCCCATTCAGCGACATGGGGGTCGGCCGTTTTGGGTTTAGCTCCCTTTTCCATACCCACGCGAAATACAAGGAGTTCCACGGAGAAAGGAAAAGTAGTCCAGGGCGGCATGGATAGACTCCGTCCTCAGTATGGGCATTTGCGCACGGGCTTTCGTCTTTGTTCACCGGCAAACACGCAGTTGGACCTGCGTGCATCGGTTTACTGTAGAGGCTGTCTTTGCCAGATATTGGCCAGTGGAGACGCTGGCAAACCATCCGTGTCTGCAAAGGGCCACTTCAAACGAGTTTCTCTCCCTGGCCGGGCTGTCCACTTTCGACCACGATATAGGAGCAGCATGGACCCTAGCGCTGTTATAAGGACAGACGATCCAAGCGAAGCCACGAGATAGATTTTCCAATTCTTGTCTCCCTCGAGCTTCACGAGCTCGGCATCCCAGATCGACTGCTTCTGTTAGCCAGTGCGGTGCAGTCGAGGTCCGATACAGAGCCTACTGTTACAAGTGAACACGGTAAGAAGACGAGTGTCATGAACGCGATCACCTTCATCACTCGGCTGTCACTAGCGGCAAGCTCAGCGGCATGTTGCGAACGCTCGGCAACGAAAAGATTGATGCTGCTATCTTCTTGAGCGACAAGGCTAAAGGACTGCTTGTGGTCAGCATGCCCATCTCCTATGTGATGCACTCCAGCGGCCATAGGTCATGTACCACGTTGATCTGTGCCTCAATTCTGCTTATGACTTCTCTCAGCTTGTCATTCGTGAAGTCGCATTTCGCAAGCGTGAACGCAATGGGCTCTGTCAAGGCCGCCGTCTCTGCACTGCTTAGCTGGTTGTATCCGCAGTGGCCTTGTGCGTCCTCGACTTCCTTCAGGAACTCCATGCAAGATGCACCATACTTGATTATTCAAGTTAATATTGTCTGGCAATATGCCAGCTCAGTTCGTGTGGCATGCTGTTGTTTGAGCATGTTGTTTCGATTGGCTAAGTACCGGCGTCGATCATCCGACAAGGTAGTTTCGCGTCCGGGGCGTATCATGCCTGTAGCTGTCTCCAGTTCCTTGACCTCCGTCCTCAGATATTCGAACCAGCCTTCTAGAGCTGCGAACCGATCGTCGAGGATGATCTGTAACATGGAGACTGGGTGGAACCTGCCTTCGTTGAATAGTTCGGTTACAGCACCCATAACCAAATCCACTCTGGTTTGACTCGAGCTGGTGAGAAGGCATGCGCATGACCGATCCTCCAGGTGCACTCGAATAGCGCACTTGATGTTTTGGCTGAGTGGAGGCGCGTGAACAAGGATCGCTTTCAAGGCGTTAGGCAGCGTTCTCAGCCAGTATTGAACAACGGCACACACTGACTGCCTGGCGGCTATCACCGCCTCTGCCGTAATCGACATGTTGCGATACATGGAATCGTTCTGCTCCTAGAACCTGCACCGTTTGTCTAGGCAGTCGAAACTTTTCAAGAATCGCTTCACACGCGCCAGGACTCATTTGCATGGGATTCTTGTTATAGTTGGCATCGCCCACCGCTCCTCTATTTCAGGTTAAAGCAACACAAGCTATAATGCTATCGGCAAGCATACGCTATGATGATACGAGGCTTATCCTTGCGCAAACTGTCATGATCAGCGTTGGTGGTAATGCTCAGGATGTTGCGACAAACGTGCCTGACACAGGATGGGACATCTAGCTTCTCCAGGCTGCCCAAAAACTGTCCCTCGTCGAGCTATTCGGCAGGCTGCAATGTTGCGTCACTGTCCCACAGTCTAACTCTCGAAAATGTTGTGCAATGTAAATGCTTGAGATAATAAGCTGAACCCGAACCAGCCATAGTAGTGTTAGAGGGCCTAATTCTTGAGGGCACACGAGAGTAAAGAGTTAGGAGGATTAGGGACAAGTAGGATAAAATAAGAAAGAAAGAAAGAAAGAAAGAAAGGAAAAGAGAAAGGTAGAAATATAGCAAGGATATAATTTATAGACCTATAAAAGAGAGCTTTTTAGCTCTTTCTATATCTTCTTCTTAAGATACCTTATTAAGGTATATTTAACTATTTATAGAGAGATATATATAGTATCTATACTTTTATTAAATAGAATATAATCTAGAAGATAGGTAAGTTAATAATAACTATAGTTAACTAATAGCTAATAATTATAAAAGATAAAGTAGTATAGAATTAGGTATAGATATATAGCTAGAACTAGCCTTTATATAGATATATATAAAATAATACTAACTTTCTAAGCAGTACTTAACAAGTTATTAATTACTTCTCTTTAAAACTAATAATTATAATATCTAAAATTTATAATATATTATCTCTATAATTTTATTATTAACTATTTACTACTATTAGTAATCTAGAATCTAACAATTAGAATTTTTATTATTTTAACTAACTATTATATTATCTTTAATATAACTAACGTGTTTCCCATACGAGCTGGCACCCCCAAGCGAGCTACCACTCCAACCAAGTTACATGTCTTTGCAAGCCTATAACTCAATACTACAACAAGATAGAGTAAATTGCAGGATACTAAAGTATTATTCAGATATATCGCTATTATTTCTATCCTCAATCTCTATGTTGCAGGTGCGTACATTGTGGCCAGTCTCGCCGTAACGTCTACAGCATCTCTCTCCTGAAACCCTCTTTGCAGGCTTCTTACTCTCTCCTTCCTTACCAACTATCTCAGGAGCAATCAAATCAAGTACCTCGCCAACAGTAATATCAGATTTGATGATATCTGAAGATGTCACAGTGATAGAAAGATTGAATGAAGATGGGTTGACTGATTGTATTCAGGTGTATGCTTGTGTGGGTGAGGCTGGGGCCTGACACCGGTTTTGATGTTCCTTCTCTGGGCACCAAGGCTGTGCAGAGCACTAGCCACTGCAGAATCACTAGCCATATATCCTCAGACAGTACCGGTACAGACAGTTTCTCCTAGTCTTCCTCTCCAGTCCCAGGTAGGATATCCATAAACTGGCTTACCATCTGATAAGTAAGTGTATCCTCTGTTCAGATATACTTTCTTTTGCACCCTTTTCTCTCTGTTGCAGCCTCAGCTACCTCTCGAAGCCCTGCTATTTCCTTGTACATCAACACTATTTCATACACTATCTTTTCAGCACCTTTTCTAAACTGATTGACAGCTTCAAGGATAGAAGCAGGTGAAGAGCTTTTGTGTCTTTGAATCCGATCGCAAATAAGTATAGATTGAGCCTCTATCTCGCAGGCATTGTGTGGTGTTTTAGATTCCTATATGATATCCTGTGATGCTGAAGGTGTATGCATACGAAGGACCATATCAAGCTTTGATAACACACCCTCAGGGTTGTATGGGACTAGTCCAGCAGCTCGGAAACTTGCACAGATATGATCTCTAGAAAAGGCCTTATTAAAGGCCTTTATAAAGGCTGGCAAGAAGCTCTCCTTCTTAGTATACTTGGTGCTGTACCATGCCAAGACTGAAATCTCATCTCTATATGCTCACTTTAGCAGCGAGAAACACACCAAATCAAGCGGTTGCAGGATATGTGATGAATGAGATGGCATACAGAGAATAATAATCTTCTCCTCCTTGCAGAATTTGTGAAACTCGAATAACTGATGGCTCTCGTAGCCGTCGACAATCAGTAGCCTGTATAAGCCTATACTACGAGCCTTCATATGCGTGTTAAAGTGCATTAGCCATGCAATTGCAAGCTCATTTGATGTCCAGCCATTAGGACTAACCTCAAGGACCCAGTCCCGAGGTATATCGTGGTACCAGGAAGAGATAAGCACCTTGCCAGCGAAGATAACAAATGGTGGGATTGCCCAGCCTGCTACGCTGATGTCCTGGATTACAGTAACCTATTCGTGGTTGCCTGGCTGGATCCTCTTTGGAGCACTCCACTTCTCAGAGCCTGTGAAAACCATCTGAGCCTTGATCTGACCCATCATGAAGCCGGTCTCATCAAAGTTGTAGGTATCTTCATCCTGGATGCCATATTTCTCTTTAACAGATTGGACAAGTGAGAACCAAGGGCCTATAATATGTGGATCTTCATTTAGAGCTCGCTGTCGATCGTACGGATGGCTCTGTAGAAGCTTGATCCCAGGTGTATGCTTATTGAAGTTGTCAACCCAGTGGTGGCCTACAGGTGGTTGGCCTCACTCTGCAAGCAGATTGTTGGCCATATCTTGAACCATAGTCCTCATAGCCCCAATTCCTCTTAGATCTAGATCAAGTATGTATGCGACAATAGACTCCTCTTCTAGCTTGGTCAACCTCTTTGAATTGGGCTCACGGTCGTGTCATAAGAGTGCTCCAGCATGTCGGGCTTGAATAGTGCTTCGAGGAACATTATAGATGGTAGCAGCATATTTTTCGCTTTCAATCTCATTATTCTTAATTGCTAATAAAGCAAGCTGTAAGTTAGCCTCGTTATAGCGCTTTTGCACATTACGTTGTTGAGACATTATGGTTAGAAATTGTCAGGTTTAAAAAGTTGGTTGAGGTGCCAGCTCGCTTGGGGGTGCCAGCTCGTATGGGAAACATATTAGACTTTATTATTTTTATAAATTATATATAATAGCTTAGGCTTAGAGCCTAAGCTTAGGACTCATAATAGAGGCGGATAGATGAAGCATGGCAGAAGTCTAGCAGAGATCCAGTGGAGATCTAGGCCTGGACCTCTACTAAGCTACTCCTATAAATCTCTACATACATCTTGTAGTTATCTCTCAGAATCTTAATAACTTTATTAACACTTATTGCATTTAACTCTAAGGCTACTCTATAACATTATACTATATATAGTATATAGGATGGTGGGATGGTCTAGTGGTAAGATCATCTGATAGCATCATGTGCTAGGGCATATGAAGGTCATAGGTTCGATTCCCACAGCTATCAAAGGCAAACTATATGGAGGGGTGACGGTGGGATGGTCTAGTGGTAAGATCATCCGGTGGCATCATATGCTAGGGCATGTGAAGATCATGGGTTCGATTCCCAGAGCTGTCAAAGGTAAACCACATGGAGGGGTAAGGTGAGATCGGCCCGGAAAAACATGAGCCCTAGCTCAAGAAAAATGGCCTCAGCTTGCTGAGCAGCAGCCTAGTACCTTGGCATCAGGTGACAATACCAAAAAATGGCCTCGGCTTGCCGAGCAGCAGCCTGGCATCTTGGTGTCAGGTGACAACAATATCAACCTGCAAAAACACCCGACAATAGCTAGCCTCCCTAGCTAACAACATCCAACAACAGCTAGCCTCTCTAGCTAACAATACCCGATAACAGCTAACCTCTCTAGCTAACAACACTCGATAACAGCTAGCCTTCCTAGCTACCAACACCAATCTTGGCTATTCTAGCCGCTGACAAAGAGCTATCTTCAATCCAGGAACAAACAACTACAGCTGAAGAAAAGAGCAAACCTTTAAAAAATTGAAAAAACTTGGATCAATAGGGAATAATAGAAAAATTAGGGCCTGTACTTAGTTATCTATTATCTCCTGTAGTAATAATACCCTAGATATTATTACATGCTATAACCTATTATATATATAGCATTTGCTCTTGTATTTAGGATAGCAGTGTCATAGTCTTAGACTCAATATATATATTGATACAAAAAAAAAAAAAAAGAGCTTATAACCTAAAATTTAAATATTCTAGCTAGTAAATTTAAAAAATTATTTTATATATAATTAATAAAAAAAGATATTTTTTTCTTAATAAAGGTTATAAACTTAGATATTTTTAAATATATAGAGCCTAGCTTTCTTAAAGTTATAGAAAAATATACTAAGAAAAATAAAAGAAATCTAGCTTTCTAAACTACTCTTTATTAATATAATAATGTGAGCGGCAAGCGAGCTGATCAGGCAAGCGAGCTGATACTAAATACAGTGCTCTACCTCCAAATCTAAATATCTCAATGTTACAACAAGCTATTGCTGTAATGGGCTGGTGCCCAGGGGGATTGACCCAGATGAGATCTGGGGCGGTTCTGCCCCAAGGAGACAAGATAGACCGGTAGATAGTTGTTCCACTCCGAAGGGGATGGCATAGAGACCTATCATCCAAATCCTTTGGAGCCTTATCGAATCCAAACTGTTACCAGGCATCTGCAAGCTTTGCGCAGCCATTACATTTAGATTCGATCAACCCTATCATACGCCAGTGTAGGGACCCTAGTGGTAGAACGCCTGCTCGAGCAAAAGGAGAGTCCACCAGCCAGTGTGGTATCCTATCGTCACGGAACAGAGCCAGAGCAGGGACCCTAGGGGTAGAACGCCTGCCCGAGCCTACATCGGAAGCCCTACCCGTCTCTATCGTATAGGGAGTAGGCCACATTGGAGTTGAGCTACTAAGCTCTACTAGACGAACAGGAATGGGTAGCCAAAGCCTATCTATCGAGGACATGACAGCTTATGCTGTGGGGAAACTAGAAGGAGGATGATCATCGAAACAAGTGGGTGCTAGCATACGAGAGATACTAGCCAAAGAGCAATGGCCAGTTCAGGCCATTGAAGTGACAGTGAGCCAGGTCGAAGCTCGGATACGGAGGAAGGATCGACCAGCAGAACAATCAGATCCTTCTACGATGATGATGGAAATGATGAAGCAGATAATGAGCAGAATGGAAGCGTTAGAGGGTCGAAAGGCTGCTACTATGACACCACCTAGCCAGGAGCCAACAGCTCCCCAAATCCCACCAACCACGTACATAGAACGATGCGCCAAGTTTCCTGACCCTGAGAAATTTGATAGTGACCGAGCCCAGTATCCTACCTTTCGATATCAAGCAAGAGCTAAGCTTGAAGCTGACTACAGGGATATCTCTGAAAAGGCTCAGGTTGATTATATCTTCCAGAGGTATACGGGAGATGTAGCAAGAGTCTTACTACCATGGATACTCAATCAGGCTGCCCTAACCCTTCAAGGCCTATGGGCTTTTATAGATCTCCAATTTGACGATCCACACCTCAAAAGCAAGGCCATAGATCAACTCCACGGGATCCGCTAGGGCAGACGATCTGTACGAGAATATCTGATGGAATTCAACCGACTAGTCCAATTGACTGGAGAGACCTTTGGCGACACGAACAAAAAGAACCTCTTCATATGAGGGCTGAGTATCGAACTCCAAAAGAGCACTATTGCAATCCCAGAGGATCTCTCATATGAGGGCTTTGTCCATGAAGTAATTCGGATCGCTGACATCCTGTACCGAGTAAACCTATCAGCAAGATACCAAAATTATACTTACAACCAGCCAACAGCCAGCCTTAACATGTACGAAAGGTGTCAATCGCCCAATCGCGATGGGCCAGTGCCCCTAGAACAGATGGACTGGCAACCTACAAGGAGTAACCAGGGTGGGACGGAACAGAAACGAGCCAAATGGGTGCCAGAGAAGGAAATCCAGCGCTGGCGAGCTAATCGGCTGTGTATATGCTGCGGAGCAGGAGGCCACTACATCCAGAAGTGCCCTTACCTACCAGCCAACCGCCCATTGCCTATAAGGTCAGCAAGAGCTACTGCTGCTCAGGCACCTCCACCGCCATCGCTTGAGGACGAGCCTACCAGCAAATCAGATTCGGAAAAAGAGTAGCTCCTGTTGAAAGTCACCAACAGGAGCCACCTGCAACCTACAGGCAAGCTCTTGAGGAGTGGAAGAAGTTTAAAGGCCAGCACATGGATGGAGAGGCTATTAGCGTATATGCATTAGTTAATCAAACTGCCTACGCCTCCTGTATGATCGATTCTGGCACGCTCGCAAATGCTCTAGTTTCACTCTCACTAGCAAAGGCCGCAGGCTTGCTGTGCATTGATATTACTCTTCGACGACTGCTGGGCATAGCCGGTGAAGGCGTGATAATCCAGGTAGCTCAGTACACTGCTGATATTGAAGGATTCAAGGACACTGGATGGGCCTACGTTGCCACTGACAACATGGGGTTTGACCTAATCCTTGGATGGCCTTAGATGAATCGGCTGCAGGTTACAATTGCATCAGCTAAGCGCTCAATCTACATTCATTCGATGTGCCAACGGATTCGGATTCAAAGCAAGGAAGGGGAACCTGTCCCTACCCTACAGGGCCACGTACCTCTGCAAGAGATCAGTGCTGCAGCATATAGTCACCACCTCCAAGCTGCGAAGAAGAACTAGTCTATTGTCTTCGCAGCCTCACTAGCAGATATTGAAAAAGCCCTGGCGCCGAAATCAACAATAGACTTCAAGGAGCTCTTGCCAACCCACTACGCTCACCACAGATGGATATTCGACCCAAAAACTGCATCAAAGATGCCACCACTCCGAGGACCTGATATTGATCACCGAATCGACTTGGTTCAAAAGGACGGGAAGGATCCAGAGCTGCCATGGGGCCCACTATACAACATGAGCAAAGGGGAGCTACTTGTTCTATGGAAGGAACTTACATCACTGCTTGATAAAGGATGGATCCATGCGAGTAATTCGCCAGCAGCTACTCCAGTCCTCTTTGCAAAGAAACCAGGTGATGGCCTCCGCTTTTGTGTCGACTACAGAGCTCTTAATACGATCACCCGGAAGGACCGATACCCACTGCCGCTGATCCAGGAGACCCTAAACAATCTTAGTAAGGCTCAGTGGTTTACGAAGCTTGACGTCTCGGCTGCCTTCCACAAGATTTGGATCAACGCTGGGGATGAATGGAAGACAGCCTTCTGCACTCAGTTTGGGCTATATGAATGGCTGGTTACCCCCTTTGGCTTGGCAAATGCACCTAGTACCTTTCAAAGATATATTAACTGGGTCCTTCGCAAGTATCTTGATGACTTCTGTACAGCCTACCTTGATGATGTGCTTATATACATGAACAGCTCCCTAGCCGAGCACCGAACCCAGGTCAACCTAGTGCTCGAGGCGCTAGGCAAGGCAGGCCTCCCGCTGGATATCAAGAAGTGCGAATTTGAAGTCAAGTCAACGAAATATCTAGGGTTCATTATCGATGCAGGCAAGGGCCTGTGCATGGACCCTGAAAAGATCAAGACTATTAAGGAATGGGAGGCCCCTAAGACTGTCAAAGGCATGCGAAGCTTCTTAGGCTTCACTAACTTCTATCGGCGGTTTATCCATGGATTCTCAGAGCTTGTAGCACCCCTTACACGACTTACAGGCAACATACCTTTTCAATGGACCTCTATCGAACAGAAGGCCTTCGATATACTTAAGGATATTTTCGTTACTAAGCCAGTCCTAGCCCAATTTGACCCTGAGAAGGAGACGGTGCTTGAAACTGATACCTCTGGGTACGTGATAGCAGGGTGTCTTTCACAGTACGACGATCGAGGCCTACTATGGCCAGTAGCCTATTTTTCACGGAAGATGAATGTACATGAGTGCAACTATGAAATCCATGACAAGGAGTTACTCGCTGTAGTACAGTGCCTACAGGAATGGGATGCTGAGCTACGATCAGTCGAGAGATTCACTATTATTACAGACCACAAGAATCTAGAGTATTTCACAAAGCCAAGGATGCTCAACGAAAGGCAAATGCGATGGTCTCTTCTTCTAGGATGCTACAATATGGAGATTGCTTATCGACCTGGGAAGGAGAACCCCCGAGCTGATGCCCTATCCTGACGCGAGCAAGATATGCCTCAAGATGCCTCCGACGATCGTATACAGCATCGTTACAAGCAGCTACTTAAGCTGACAACCTCTGCTTCACTAGCCACAGATGATGAAGATGAAGGCATCGTGATCACGTTTCGATCTATAGCACTCAGCACTAATGCCAACACTAATGCCGACACGGATATGGATACTAATACTGCTGTGGATAGTAATAATAGCACGAATCCTAGCACCGCCCTAACCCTTCTGGAAAAGGAGCCCGCAATGTTAGAACAACTATGGCAGGCTGTAACAGAAGGTGACGACTAATATATTAACATCCGGCAATGTGTGCTCAATGGAGAGCGACGGGTTCCACCAAGCCTAGGCCTTAAGATATCTATTACGGACTGTATAGTGGATCAGGAGGGATGCCTGCTCTATAGGGATCGGAAGTAGGTACCGCAATCGGAACCCCTACGAACAAGCCTAATCAATGGAGTACACTCTCCTGCCATAGCCGGCCACCCAGGATGTGCAGCCACTTACCAAGCAATTGCGAGGGATTACTTCTGGCCTGGGATATCCGAGGATATCAGGCACTTCCTCCGGAACTGTGCTGTTTGTGGCAGGATCAAACCATGGAGGGATGGTATTCATGGCCTGCTTAGGCCTCTGCCACTCCCCGATCGAATATGGAAGGAGATATCCATGGATTTCATTACTGATCTCCCAGAGAGCGAGAGATGTACAATCCTCCTTGTAGTCATCGATCGGTTGAGTAAGGATATCGTACTCGTACCGCTCCCAAACATGGATACTGAGATGGTCGTATGGGCATTCATTAGGCACGTGGTAGCGTACCACTGGCTACCCGACGTTATTGTATCGGATCGAGGCAGTCAGTTCATAAGTGGGCTGTGGAAACGACTCTGCGAAATCCTAGGGATCAAACGACGACTGTCGACAGCCTTCCACCCTCAGACCGATGGATCAACTGAAAGGATGAACAGCATGGTAGAGGCTTATCTACGGGCGTATATTGACTGGGACCAAAAGAACTGGGCTAAGCTGCTGGGTATGGCCATGATAGCCATCCGATCAAGGAATGCCGCTTCAACAGGCATTAGCCCATTCTTTCTCCAGCATGGTTACTATGTGGATCCTATCCAGCTTACAGCTTCCCAACATGGAGTACACTACCCTGCCGATGAACGAGCAGGCAGGAAGACTGCTGAAGCAATAATTGACAAGTTTAAGAAGGTATTCGAACTAGCCCAAGCCTCAATAGCCATGGCTCAGCAGGAACAGGAAAGGCAAGCAAATCAGCGCCGGCAAGTGCCTTGGCAACTGAGAGTAGGAGACAAGGTGTGGCTAGCCCTAGGGAAATACTTCAAGACTCAACGGCCAAACAAGAAGCTTGACTGGAAGAACGCCAAATACACAGTCACTGAAGTGATTGGTACACATTCCGTGTACCTCAATACACCGCCTGGCCCCCACAACGTATTCCATATCGATCGATTGTGGCTAGCTGCCAACGATCCACTGCCTAGCCAGCCAAATGATGATTCACAGCCAGAAGCTATTGTAGTTGATGGCGAACCGGAGTGGGCAGTAGAGGATATCGTTGCTGAGAGGGTTACTCGAATGGGTAGAGGGCGGCAAATACAGTACGAAGTCAAATGGGTAGGCTACGCTGAGACTACTTGGGAGCCAGCTCAATTGTTTGAGGAGACAGTAGCACTAGATCGGTGGATTGACTACATGAAAAACTTACGCGATACTAGCGGCCAGCTGCTGCAAGGCTTCCACCAAGATATGCCTTGAGGAAGACCTTCAAGGCTAGGAGGGGGGTATTGTAATGGGCTGGTGCCCAGGGAGCTTGACCCAGATGAGATCTGGGGCGGTTCTGCCCCAAGGAGACAAGATAGACCGGTAGATAGTTGTTCCACTCCGAAGGGGATGGCATAGAGACCCATCATCCAAACCCTTTGGAGCTTTATCGAATCCAAACTGTTATCAGGCATCTGCAAGCTTTGTGCGGCCATTACAATTGCAGCTTACAATAGCTCAAATTAATTCTCTATATCTACTGTATCTTTTTTATATGTACACTTGTTGTGTCCTGGCTCATCACACATCTTACAGCATCGAATACCCTATACACCAGCACCCACTTCCTCCCTCTCCTCACGCCTCTCTACCTCAAGCTGAGCCTCAGCATTCTTCTAAGCTACTATCACCTCTGCTTCTGCCTGCGATAGAATTCCTCCTTTTTGAATCCATTTCTTCTTACATTTTTTATACTCAGAAGCTGCCTGGCAGGCTAGCTCAAGTTTCGTGATCCTGGCAGCCATTAACACCTGTGAATGCGCCATCAATTCTGCCTCTTTTTTAAACTGCCTCACCATCTCAATAATCGGCACTGGTGAGAAGCTCCAGTGTCTTCGAATCCAGTTAAAGATAAGTGTTGATTGAGCATCTATCTCAACTGCATTGCTTGGTATTTTGGGTTGCCAGACAGGGCCTGGTAAAGCTGGTGATGGCATACGAGGCTTCACTTTAAGTTTTGATAGCATCATCTCTGGACTATGTAGAACTAAACCAGTTGCTCTGAAGCTTGATATAATGTTTTCCTCTGAAAAAGCCTTGTCAAAAACCCCAGAAAAAGCAGTTAGGAAGGCTTTCTTGTCGATATGGTTGATAGAGCAGTTTGCCAAGACATTGATCTCCTTCTTGTATGCTTGCTTTAAGGGAGCAAAATACCCTATGTCAAGCAGCTGTAGGATATGGGAGGCATATAGAGGCATGCAAAGGGTGATAATCTTATTCTCCTTACATAGTTCCTGGAAAGCAAGCGACTTGTGGCTCTCATGGCTATCAAGAATCAGCAGCCTGTGACTGCCTACTGTCCGAGCCTGAGTATGCTCGATAAAGTGCTGTAACCAGGCTAAACCAAGCTCATTTATTGTCCAGCTGTTATTACTGACATCTATCCTCTAGCCCTTAGGGTTGTGGTACCAGGCTTGGTCGTGGTGCTTTACCTTGAAGATCAAAAAGGGTGGGAGTGGCCAGCCCCTGGTGTTGATAGCAGCAATCAATGTTGCCCACTCACGGTCCCCAGGTTGAACTTGCAGTGGTTTCAGTCACCTCTCAGATGCTGTTACTATCTTTACTGACCCTCCAACACCCATCTGGAAGCCAGTCTCACCGAAGTTGTAGGTATCTTCATCCAGGATGCCGTACTTGGCTTTGGTATCATGTACAAGGTCAAACCAGGGACCAATAATAGCTGGATCACTGCACTTGACTCTTTGGTGATCACGAAGTCTAGTTATCTGAGATTTGATCTCAGGTTTGTGGCGAACAAGGTTCCTAGCCTATTTGTCTCCAGCGTTCCTACCACCACATGCAGCCAGCAGCTGATCAGCCATATCACATATGTCATCAAGCATAGAGGCAGATCCTCATGCATCAAGCTTTCTTATATACTGGACTATTATCTTCTCCTCGTGCTGGGTGAGCTTCGATGAGTTAGGATGGATATCGTGTCGAGCAGCTGTTCCCGAGTGTCAGCTACTAAGCATGCTTTGAGGAATGCCATAGAGAGTAGCAGTATATTGCTAGCTTAATGACACATCGGATTTCATAGCTTTGATGGCAAGGATAATCCTATCCTCACAAGGGAGCGATTCAAGATCTGGTTATTAAGACATTGAGATGAGTGATTGAGAGAGGTGTAACCTTAGCAGAGTGATCAGCTCGCTTGTCTGATCAGCTCACTTGCCACTCACATTAAGCTTTTTAGAAAGCTACTTACTATATATCTTTATATATACTATAGAGAGTTATAAAGAGTATAAAATAAAAGTTTTATTAGCTAAGAGTCTACTAAGTTAGCTATTTTTAATAGTAAGTTAATTATATATAGAGTATTAGAAGAGCTCTAATATCTCTAATTAGCTAGTTCTATAGGTTAGTCCTTTTTATTAGAGAAAGCGTACGGATTATAGACTAGTAGCGCGCTTTCTAGCGGATCTAGAGAAGGGTAGTAGAGAGAGTGCCTAGATAAGATCCTAAAAAATAATCTCCCGGCCGACAAACCCTTCCTTGATCGAATCATTGCACTCTTCCTCTGCGCTAGCCGAATCCGGATCTAATGGGCGACGCGAGATTCAAGATATGCACGGACCTTCGCGTCGTTTGACGCGTGGCACGCGCTTCAAGAACCATCTCTTCCATCTCCATCCAGCCGCAACCACCTCGAATACTGTACACACAGCTTTGCGCCCGACGGCCGCATCTTCACTACGTTAATACAGCTTCTAACTACCATTCTGCTCTTGCTCCTTACTGAGGGGTTGACAGTCTGATTCAATCATGAACGAAGTGATTAGAGACGAGGAGGTGAAACGTCGCATCAGACTCGCGGCAGAGTTCTTAGACCCACGTAGGTTGCGACAAACCATTGCAGAAGTGTTTTGCTCATATTATGTACAGAGGATGTCCTAGCCCGGAGGTAATTGAGCCTGCGGCCTGCACCAAGTCCGGAACATAACTGACCTTTGCAGCTACCGCCCGGATATCCTTGTGATGTTGAACCGTGGTCTCAGGAGACTCACGGTCAGCTTGGATGAGATCAGAGCACATAACCGCGAGTTGGCCGACGGGTATGTTACTTCCCTAGTATGGGACGCTTTCTTCTCTGACCTACGAAAGTCTTTTGAACCAGCCGTTCGATTTCACGGAAGCCTTCGACCGCGCGCTAAAGGAAGTTGTGAAGACATTCCCTGATCGACCGAAGAGCGAGACTGCCGATGACGTGGTATACTATTGCGCATATATCGGAAGCTTTGGGGAGTTCTCGTGTAATCCGAGGACGCTGAGCTCAACCCATCTCAACCACATGGTGTCTTTAGAAGGTATTGTGACGAAGACCTCGTTAGTGCGACCGAAAGTCGTCAAGAGTTTCCACTACAGCGAGAACAAACACAAGTTCTTCTACCGGGAATACAGAGACCAGACAATGACTATGGGTGCCGCCAGCACAAGCGTTTACCCCACCGAAGACGATGAGGGCAACCCGGTAATACCCACCGTTGACTTGTACCATCGCTAATCTAACACACCTCTAGCTGATTACGGAGTATGGGTATTGCGTGTACAGGGACCATCAGACCATCTCGATCCAAGAAATGCCAGAGCGGGCTCCAGCGGGCCAGTTGCCTCGCTCTGTTGATGTGATTTTGGATGACGATCTCGTCGACCGTGTCAAACCTGGCGACCGCATCCAGCTGGTCGGTATATATCGATCTCTCGGAAACAGAAATGCGTCATCGGGTAGTTCAACCTTCCGCACGTTGATTCTCGCCAACAACATCATACTACTTTCGTCAAAGTCTGGTGGGGGCATAGCCCAAGCCACCATCACTGATACCGATATCCGGAATATCAACAAGCTTGCTAAGAATAAGCGAGTTTTCGACTTGTTGTCACAATCGCTTGCACCTTCGATATACGGTCATGATTATATCAAGAAAGCCATACTGCTGCTTCTCCTGGGCGGACAAGAAAAGAACCTTGACAATGGAACCCACCTAAGAGGAGACATCAACATCCTCATGGTCGGGGATCCTTCTACAGCCAAGTCGCAGCTACTCCGGTTTGTCCTGAATACCGCTCCACTAGCTATTGCCACCACTGGCCGTGGATCTTCTGGCGTCGGTCTCACAGCAGCCGTGACATCGGACAAAGAGACGGGTGAGCGACGCTTGGAAGCAGGTGCCATGGTTCTGGCCGACCGCGGCGTGGTATGTATTGACGAGTTTGACAAAATGTCAGACGTCGATAGGGTTGCGATACATGAAGTCATGGAACAGCAAACGGTCACTATCGCGAAAGCCGGTATCCATACATCTTTGAACGCTCGATGCAGTGTGATCGCTGCGGCCAATCCCATCTTCGGGCAATACGACATCCATAAGGACCCGCACCGGAATATAGCACTGCCGGACTCCCTATTGTCCCGTTTCGATCTGCTGTTCGTCGTCACGGATGACATTGAGGACGCGCGCGATCGACAGATCTCCGAACACGTTCTTCGCATGCATCGCTACCGGCAACCAGGGACCGAAGAAGGGGCTCCCGTGCGTGAGGAAGGAGCGCAACTGCTGGGCGTTGGCCTCGAGAACGACACCGAGAGCAACGGGCCAACCGAGGTCTATGAGAAGTTCAATCCCATGCTCCATTCAGGGGTAACTGTCACGGTGGGTCGAGGGGCTTCCCGACGCACAGAAGTCATCAGCATCCCATTCATCAAAAAATACATACAGTATGCGAAGCGGGAGAAGCCAATGCTTACAAAAGGAGCCGCCGATCACATCGTTGCCACATATTCTGCGCTTCGCAACGATGAACTCGACTCTGGGACTCGCCGTACCTCTCCCATCACTGCACGTACGCTTGAGACACTCATTCGGTTGTCGACGGCCCATGCCAAAGCGAGGTTGTCCAAGCGCGTTGAGCAGAAGGATGCCGACATTGCGGAGCAGATTTTGCGCTTCGCTCTCTTCAAAGAAGTTGTGGAGACGGATCGCCGGAAGCGCAGACGTGTAACTCGCGATCCAGACGCAATGTCCACGGATGAGGACAGCTCTGGTGACGAAGAAGATGGGGATGAAGGGCGCCAGGCTACTCCACCGCGACGACCAGGCGGTCCCAGCACGCGGAGCCAACGAACGCAGACGACGCGTACACCTGCGGCCGCCGAGAATGACAACGACGGATACGATGACCTCTATCAAGTCACGCCGACAAGTCAGCGACGTGGTCGAGCTAGCCGGGGAACTCATACGCAGACCAGCCGTGGGGAATGGGCTTCATCTCAAATCAGCGCCGCGTCCTCCCGTCCCGCGTCCGAACTTCCGCCGACGCAGACTGAGTCCCAAGAAGACTCGCAAGCAGCCATCACGGATGCTCGACTGAAGGTGTTCCAGACAGCGCTGGGGCAGCTCATCGATGGGCCTCTATTTGCGAATGACGCTGCGGATGTCGAGCCATTGTTAGCTGCCATTAACGCACGACTGGGCAATGGTGCAGGGAGACATGCATTTGAGATTGAGGAAGCTGAGCAGGCTTTGAACAAGCTAAGTGACAGCAATAAGATCATGTATTCAGGTGGGATGGTGTATAAGATATGAGAACAGGTACACGCAAGCGCACTGAACCATCGGTTACGGCCATAATGTGCTTTGCGTTTACAAGCTTGCGAGGTTTATAACATCTCAATCGAATAAGATTGCTGAACCACCTTCACTCGTGTCTTCCCCGCCCAAATCATACCTAACCATTCTCTAGAAGCTTTTCTTTAGCAGGGGTATATTGCTTGCGAAGCCAATAGTATTGAATCAAAGAGAGGAGATGTGTGCTCTGCGCAACCCTGACCTGATCCGAAACGTTAAGGAGTCCCGTCGATCGATGAATTGGCCGGAGCTCCTTTTACGCTGGATGAAGAGATGGAGCATGTTGGCATACAGCTGAAGAGCTAGCTCTTTCTTCACGGGAGTTTCATTCGCGATAGACGATCCTATTACCTAGAGTGTACTTGCGCTACTGAAGACCTGCAGCAAACCTTCACCTTCCTCAGGAGTAAGGCCTGCGTCGAGGATGGCATAAGAAGCGTCAACGACATCCTTTTCGATACCATGCTCAAGTACTAAACGCTCGCTGAAAGCGAGCCTTGTGAGAGCGACAAGATACCTATGGTGACCGCCGGAAATGACATTCAGCTTGGCTTTGATGTCAAAGCCCGGCGCGGAGGTCCACAAATGGTGTATCAGCCTCATCGTGGTATTGATGGAGGCAGCGACCAACTCCTGGGCGGGGAAAGGGGCCTCCATATATAACTTTGCAATCTGCTCATCAAGAAATTTGATCAAACGACCGATGCAGTATCGAAGGTTTGCCAAACGTGAGCAGCCGTACTCCGAGATACTGAAGGCGGTGAGAAGATGGAGGATTTGGAGGCGCAGCTCCAGAACCTCACTGGCAGGGTATTTTACGTTCTGGCTAGGCGACAGATTGGATATGGATGGATCAGGGATCGGTTCCAGGTCGTCCGCCAATAGCTTTGTCAAGCGATCTATAAGGTCGGCTTCTCGCTTCTCCTGCTGCTCCGGCCCGAAGTTATTGAGGACTCTGGGCCCAATGGAGTCTGGTAGGTTGGAAGTGCTGAGTATTAGAAGCATTCGACTGATGCAAGGTAAAGCCTGTGCCTTTCTCAAGAGGTGGAGAGGGAAGTCAATTGGTATGCACTGCCATAACTGGGCTGTAGCTGTGACGGACGTCTTGCACGATGCTGCGATCACCTGGAGAAGATCCAAGCATCCAACGACATCGATTTCATCGCTCACTTTGCGCTGAGCCGGAGAGTACAAATCTGTAGCCGGCATGTACTTCATGCAAGCTCGGGCAATTGGGAATGCCACCAAATCTACGGAGGCCAAAATGGTAGGAACAACGCGCTCAGCAAGGGCGATGGCGGTGGAACAAGGCTCATGGGCAAGTATCAGGTAGACGGCGTCCGACAAGAGGTATATTGGGGCGTAATATCTCTCCTGCAGACATTGATCCCACAAGGCGATAAACAGATGACACAATCTGAGAGGAAAGTCCTGAGGGTTCTGCTCCGCGCTGCAGGCACTCAAGCCATTCAATAATCGCGAGGATAATGGGATCTCCGTCTCCGATGGTAGTGCGTACTGTGTTAACGCCTCGAGAATCCTGACGTCTCGCCCTCCCGAAGCGCGTCTATTCAGTAACAGCCGGAGGAGTTCATACCGACGATCGCCTTGCCGAAGGGTATCCAGAAGAAAGCGGTCTGGCTCCCACGCAGCGGGGACAAGCTCCTCCGTCTTGTCTTGCTGTTCACTTAGCTGGAGTGGTGGGACAGGACTCTGATCCGCGTTGGCTCGTTTCCGCTTGGTGGCCTGTTTCGGGGTCGACGGCTTGGACTTTTCTCGGTTCCTTGTCGGTGACATGGTAATCATATCTTCGTCGTCGAAACCATCGCGCAGGGGCAGGCTTCTCTGAAGCCGCTTCGGAGATGCATAAGGGCCTGCAACGACAGGCTGTCTCGGCCGTAAAGGCATGCCTTCCCGCGCACCCCTTCTCAGCCGCTTCGCCTTGTCGGCCTCGAGCGCCAAGTCGTGCTCCAGGAACATGGTGTTCGTGCGGGCCTGCTCGCGCTCCTGTCGCATCTTGTCCAGTTCTGCTCTGAGGTTCGCAATTGCTTCGTTATGGGATTGCTGCAAGGATGATACGCGACGTTCATGCTCACGGGTTGCCGCGTCTAGTCTGCGTCGTGCCGTCTCGGTTTCTCCCGACTTCAACAAGAGCTTCGACTTCTCGCTGTGCACCTCCTTGGTCAGGCGGGCCTTTTCCTGCTCCAGCTGCACCAGTCAACATGGCGTAACCATGGCTCACCAAGGGACCGTACCTTTTTAATGCGCAGCAGCAGTTGATTTGGATCAATTTGTGCCCGCCGTGACAAGTCGTCCCCTATGCTCGAGTCTCTGTTTATGGCGCAACCTTCGCCCGTATGCTGGCTTCCAATGCCGGAAGGGGGGTTGGGTTCGTGAGCATCAAGCGTCATCCATGCTGGCGGCCCAGGCACGGCAAGGTCGTTTAGGTTGACGACCTCGCCCAGCACCTCGCCATCGTTGCCGTCGTCTTCATCGGGCCCAAGGCCATAGTCGGATTCGGGAGCGCGGTGCGGCTGCTGCTGCTGCGTCGCGCGGATCGCCGACGTCTCGAGCTGTTGGAGGGTGTGGGCGGGCAGAGTATCGAGGGCGTCGTCGAGGAAGTCCAGGTCGTCGTCATCGAAAAAGCGGGCGTCAAGGTCCATGATGGCGGCGGGCAGTGCGAGTCGTGCGCGTGTCGTGCGGCATCCTCGGCCCCAAATTGGTGTGGTTGTGTACTGTGGTGGTACATGTTCATATTCAAGTGGTTCAGATAGCCATGGCCATCCGGTTGTTGGGGGCATAGATTACCGTGTAGGTAATTCAGTGCACGGACCGCCCCGGCGAAAGTGACGTCTCCACGTCCCACATGCAGATAAAACTGCATCAAGGGTCCCATCCATCCATCCATCCATCCACCTATCCTGCTATAAAGTCGGACAGCCTGCGCTTGTGCTCGTCCGCCTCCGCCTCCGCCTCCGCCGTCCCCTTCTCACTTTCACCACGACTCTCCTGTATACCTACTCGAACCTAACAACTTTGTGTGGCTTCACGCCCTTCCCTTCCCACCTTCTGCTTACCCCGAATCGCGGCCCCGTCCTGCCTGGCAATTCAGAGTCGTTGTAGGCGAGCGTTAATAACCCCCATTCTCTCTCGAGCCCACCAGGCCACAAGCCATCATGACACGCCCTGGGAAAGATGTCAAGTTTCGGCACAGGAGTAGTGGTGCTGCTCCCAGCGGAAAGGCGCGTCGGCTCAGCACGAGTGTGTCCGAAATCAGCGAGAACGCGTCCGAGGCTGGTAGTCCCACCCATAACGGCATTGCAACGAGATCAGAGCCTCCAGTCGGTATCCCAGCCTGCGCCGGGCGCAATTTACAGTGCATTGTCGAAGGCTCACAAGGTGCAGGCAGACGAACCTCAGCCTCAATCCGAGTATGAGAAGAAGAAGCAGAACTTCATCACCCGGACCATCTGGACCTTTATCATGATTGGCGGTTTCTTCTCCGCCATGTTTGCCGGCCACATCTACATCATCATCGTAGTCACTGCTGTCCAAATCATCTCCTTCAAAGAGGTCATCGCCATCTCCAATGTCCCTAGCCGGGCTAGGAGCTTGCGATTTACAAAGTCCCTAAATTGGTACTTCCTCGGCACAACCATGTACTTCCTATATGGCGAGAGTGTCATCTACTATTTCAAACACATCCTGCTCGTAGACCGCATCCTTCTCCCCCTGGCCACCCACCACCGCTTCATTAGCTTCATGTTATACATCATTGGCAAGTCCGCCCAGGAAGTCTGCGTCCAACGCTGTGCTGACGGGCATCAGGTTTTGTGTTTTTTGTCAGCTCCCTTCAGAAAGGGCATTACAAGTTCCAGTTCAGACAATTTGCCTGGACCCACATGGCTCTGTTTATGATTGTTGGCCAGGCACACTTCGTCATCAACAACATCTTTGAGGGCATGATATGGTTCTTCCTGCCGGTGGCCATGGTCATCACAAACGACATCTTCGCATACATTTGTGGGATAACGTTTGGCCGCACGCCCTTGATCAAGATCTCCCCGAAGAAGACGTGGGAGGGATTCCTGGGCGCATGGTTCTTTACCATCATCTTCGGTGTTGGCTTGACCAATGTCATGGCACGGTACAAGTACTTCATTTGCCCCGTCAATGTAAGTGCCTTTGGCGCTATCAATGCGCCAACCCCAGCTGAACAACGCAGGACCTTGGAGCCAACATCTGGACCGGTCTTGAGTGCAATCCGAATCCCGTCTTCATCCCCAAGCGGTACACTCTGCCGATCCCGCTCCCCGATGGAATTCACCTGCCCACTACCTTCTATATCGCCCCTATTCAGTTCCACGTGTTCGTCCTGGCGACCTTCGCTTCCTTGGTTGCCCCCTTTGGCGGCTTCTTCGCTTCCGGGCTGAAGCGCACTTTCAATATAAAGGATTTCGGAGACTCGATTCCTGGCCATGGCGGTATGACCGACCGTATGGATTGCCAGTTCATCATGGGCTCAATCGCCTTCATGTACTACTCCAGCTTCATCGCAGTGTACAAGACGACGGTTGGGGGCGTCATTGAGTCCGCCATCACCGGGTTGACAGCCGAGGAGCAGATGGAGGTGGTCAAGATTTTGAGCAGACATTTGGTCAATCACGGCGTCATCCCATCCCAGGTATGTTCCATCCGCTCATCTTCTTCCAGTTGGTTCTAACGGCCAAAAGGTCCTAGAGTTTCTCGAGGGGCAATTGAAAAGGCGGTAACTTGAAGAGCCGGTGGTTTCGTTCATGATATATGCTTCTCTCGTCTTTCGACTGTTCACACTACTGTGCCACCAACTAACCGCTTGCGACGTAATTTCTCATTCCTTTCGTGTTCCGGCCTTATGTTCTCGAGAGGTTCCCTGTGGCCGTGCACTTTCCTGTAGATATACCCATTCCTCTGTGCATGGATTGGTGCGTTTGATTTGTGTCTATAACACGGTGGGGAGCACGTCATTGGCTGATAGGGGTTGGATATGGAGGGACCTTAGGAGAATCATTCACATATTGGTGATGACGCTGGTGGAATAGATCATCATCCACTGCAAGGGTTGCCAAGCCTTGTGCACGGACCAAATTCCTTCGACTGGTGAGGGAAACTGAAATGTCAAACAACAAGTTGCTGCTCTTTTCACTTTCTGCGACCCGTCAAGGGGCCCCGCAGACATCATGGCAGCGCGCCCGCTTGTGAACGACGCATTGTGGCGCTGCCTCTGTCCTTCGTTCAACTCATTCACTTCGATCAGAGGACTGAGCTCAGTCAAAGCATGCTTGCCAGCACGACAGCCCCCGGGGGCCTTCGGTGAGCGTCTCCAACCATCCTCTGGCCGCTCCAGATCTGTGAGCTCCATAGCTTGCATCTCCAATGAAGTGGACACGAAACCAGGCCCCCAACCCGGCTCGCCCGCCCGTACGAATGCACAATCCATCCAGAGGCCGCATCCGAACCGCCATTATCAGCGGGGGCCACCAGATCTGGTTCTATTACCCACCGCCGACCTATACGAACGCCTACGTAGCGACGCGGCAGCTGGCCGGTACGAAGAAGTTTTCAACGCTGTAAAGATCCTGATCAAGGATAGAAGGGAACGCCCGAACATTCGACTCTACGCAGCTATGCTGCACAGCTTCGTGAACCCAGAATATGGCACCGCGGGCAAGATCCGGAAGGTGCTGGAGGAGATGGCGGAACTTGGGGTGGATTTGGATGCGGGCGGATGCCATGCTGTGCTTGAGGTAAAGCCTAACTCCTCCCTTATTGGATTGACGCTGACAGTTCCTGTTAGGCTCTTGCCGTCCACCCCGACTATCTTCTCCGTGAGGAAATCTTGACCTATATGAAGGGACGCTGGTTCACGTTGACTGATCGCGGCCATAATATGGTGGTAGCTGGACTCCTTCGCGATCGTTTGTTTGAGCAGGCCATCCAAAAAATTGAGGACATGAATCAACAGCGCATCAGGGTAGCCGATTGGCTTTTGGACAAGGCAGTGTGGATTCTCCTCGACTACGGCGAGATGGACGAGGCCTGGCAACTGCTGCGAATGCGCCAGCAGAGCGGGAGAACAACAATAAGCCCACCCCTGTGGGCCCATTTCTTGGATACTGCAGCGAAGCTGTGTCACGTACGATCTGGTCTCGACAACATGAGGCCGAAATGCTAATGAAGCTCAGGTGGAATCTGTAACCCACATCTGGACCACTCGAGTCATTCCTGGATACCTGAAGCCCCCCAGTGCCACGTGTCTACACGTACTCAACATTGCTGCTCGTACATCCAACGTTGACCTCGCCACCGACGTCTTTCGTGTTCTTGCCGAACGAGATACTGTCCTTATGTCGTTTCACTATGAGATGATATTGGAAGCATACCTGAATGCCAGCGATATCGGTGCCGCCATCTCCGTCATCATGATCATGGCCGAGGCAGGCATCAAGGTTGATGAAGCATCCATCTACCCCTTGTACGTTTACTTGAAGCAGACTCACGCGAGGCCAATAGAGGCTTTCTCGATCCTCCAAACTTCACATACAGCAGGAAGAAAAGTTCCCACAGCCGCTATCAATGCTTGTATACAGGCATCTGTCCATCTCGGTCGTCTAGAAGAAGCCCTAGATATTTACAAAGCACTGCATACAGTCTCCCCTGCCGGCCCAAACATCCAAACCTTCAACATACTGTTCCAGGGGTGCCACAAGGCCGGACGCAAAGAACTCGCCATGTTCCTAGTCTCCGAAATGATCAAGCTCGGCATCACACCCAATGCCCTGACGTATGATCGCCTAATCCTCGTATGCTGTCATGCGAACCATCTGGAGGATGCTTTCCTATACTATGAAGAGATGCGTCTCAGCAACTGGTCGCCAAGACGGGGCACCTTCGAGAGACTTATTGAGCTAGGCCTAGCTCATGATGATGCGAAGACCCTCCAGGTCTTGGAGGATATGAGAATCTGCGGTTATATACCCACACGAGCCACAAAGATTAGCGTCAAGGAAAAGTTTCCTGAGACTGTAGCTCCACTGAACGATGGCACAGAGCTACCCTAATGAAAGTCATCAAGGCAGCGGGAGTGGCCCGCTGGAAGTCGTAGTTATGGAGAATGATAACTTATATACCCGAAGGCAATGGCTCCATGGAACTCCGTTCATACATCGACCAAGCCTAACTGACTCGGATGGCAGCCCTTCCTCAGAAGGTCTTCAGAGGATAGTCTCTCTTCAAACGCCGAGATACGCGCTCTGGCCTCTGGGTGCCTGACGCCTTGTTTGAACGTCTTGCCTTTCCATTATTCATCCAGCTTCTATTCCAAGATCCGCTCCGTGTGGTATCAGGCCCATACTCAAAGCAATACATCACTATCACGCAGGAGCTACCGAGGTTCGACGACCAAACTCAGGTTTTCTACTCTGACAAGACAAATCAATCTGCTCTACGGCCATCTTTCAAGCATCCCTGGCCCACCTGGGTTTCTTGGGTGACACAGTAGAGCCAATCTCGCCCCATCTGATCTGACTGAATTTCACCGTGGGGTTCTTTTCCACAGTCTGGATGACCTTGGGGTCGCCTTCGGTTGCGCTGCAGGGGCCTGAGTCACCGCTGTCGAGCCAGTTCATGAAGCCTCCCTCATCCCACCAGATGCTCATAGCCAAGACCATACCACGGGACATTGATTCACCCATACCCTTGTGGGCACCGAGTTTGGCGAACATCTCAGCACCATTCCTGGCGCAATAAGCGTCGTCAATTGGCCCAGTGACGTTACGGGCTGCATTCTGGATGACCTTGCCGTCCTGGATGTAATACCGGATAACCTCCTGAAGGACACCGTTCTTCGCGGGGAACTGAGTGACGACCGTGAAGGGCTTGGAGGTATCGACCTTCAGACCCGGACCGTAGAAGTCGACTGCCTTCTGGCGGTAAGGGTTCATTCCACAACCGTCCTTGTCGCAAACAGCCGTAGCGGCAGACTTGGAGCATTCGTCACCCGTGCAGCGGTAGAGACCAGGTTTATTGCAAGGATGCGGTGCCAGGTGGGTAGAACGTGCATTGGCTTCCCAAATATCCAGCTCGTTGCAGCAGATGCCCTGCCCCTTGATATTGCCCTGGTTGAGCTGTGAGCAACTGAATCGCCATGCGCCGGGTTGGAACACTTACAACTCCCTCGACCCAAGGCGTAACAAAGCACTGTGCGTCGCAGTATCCAGTGCCATACGCGGCACCCCCAGGGTTCAGCTTGCTCTTCCCGCCGTCTGCTTTCATCTCCGACAGATACAAGGCGCCGTTCATGCCGCAAGGGAGCTTGGAAACATCGACGTCGAAAGCGAGTTCTTGTCCGGTCAACTTCAAGACTTCGTACTTCTTCTCTCCTTCAGCTAGAAGATACACCCTCGGACTTGTAACACCATTCTTTCCCAGCATGCTCAGGGTCAAACTTCCGCCTTGGGTGGTAACACCATAGTCGGCGTAGTTGCTGATGCCCTCCATGATGCAGTTCTTGGCACAGGTTGCTTCGTCAGGGCACACGTCCTTGTCTGGTGGATTTCCCCAGTTACCACAACCGAGAGACGAGTTGCCTTTTCGGTAAATGGGGTGAGATGCAGAATCCAAGACAAGAGCCGTCTTTTGCGACCTGCATCCTCCGGCCTTCGTACACTTCCATGTGGTGACCTTTGGGTGGACCTCGGGGTTTTTGCCAGGAGTCTGGGCGGCCACAAGACCCAAGAGCAATGTCGCTACAAGGGGAACCGAAGGTGCCATGGTGTGTGTATGTCCGGACAGTCGAATACCGGGATTGATGTTGAGGCAGCTGGGACAACGGGAGTTGATCAGGAACTCTCCCTTGCTTTATACTCTTGAGGGTTCATTGAGGCTCAAGAACCGGACCGAGAATCATATCTTCAATTTAAAATCGCACTCTAGAAATCTGGACATTCTGCAGGGTCAAGACGGAAGGCCCAGTCCCATGGATATTGTTCCCGGGTTCACCAGACGGCGTTGGTGGAGCGGCTAGGCGTCAGGTACCTTCGTTGCGGTCGTTTCGTAGGCAGTTCACTGGCGGAACTCCGCCCGAGAAGGACCGGAATGGAAGGTTTCTAGAAGTTCGTTGAATCATGTGAGGCTGCGCAGGTTGACGCTCCATATTGCGGTTAATTACTTGGACTCGGCAGTGGACCTGATGCCAGGTTTTCAACGCCAAGGACATTTTAGACCTGGGTTAAAGGTGCCATGGGGAAGGAAACAGATCATGGAGATCGCGGAGATTGGGGCTGGATGTGGGTTAGAGTTCAATGGATAGATTGCATTGCACGCAGCACTGCTTCGCGAGGTTGGTCGACAACGCATGATGAGATGAAAGGGGTCCCAGCCGAGACTCTGCTAGGAACTTCGGCGCGGAGAACCCTAGGCGACGACCAACAACAATGCCCGCCATCGGATTCGACGGGCGGCAAAGTGTGGAAGTATCCGCGGATGATTATTATTGAACTAGATGACAGCGCAGGCAGTCGGAGGCAGGCCGCTGCGCTGGAGTGACATGTTGTTGAAGATTGTCGGTTCAGGCTTACTTCTGGATCTTGACTATATCGACGGATTGACTTCTTGCTGCAACCTCGCACCTCTACACTCCCGATCTCAGACCGCCTCAAATAGTGTGCAGAAACCGCGAGGAAGTCTTGCCTTGGGTTGTTTTCAATGGATTAGCATAGCGAACAAGTATCTTTGGCATTGGATTGTTGTAGATGGGTGAGAAAACTCAGAACATTCGGCGCCGTTCTCTTTCTAAGCTACAGTGATCTGGGGCGCCAAGCGCACGCCGTGGGGAGGGTCATTAAGAACAGCCAACATGCCAACCAGGTACTGTGTATCATCAGCGTGGCTAGGCACTCTACCATGAAGTGCTATGTCAACAACCTACCATGGTCGGCACCACGATTCGTCTATAGATATAGCTTTAGGATGGAGATGCCCTCATGCAAACACTAACAACCCGAGTGCATCCTCGACGTCCATAGTGAGTACACAGAATTGGCGCGGCCGCCGAGTAGTAGAAAAGAAAACAAGAAAAAGACTCTTCTGATGCCTGTCAGGGATTTTCTTGAAATTGTTATCCAACCCACACGGCCTGCGAACACCTCGGGTTAGCGAGCCATGTCCAGCTTGTAGTATAAATTTCAGGAACGTAGGGACTAACATGCAAGAGCACTAATTTCTACTCAAAGGGAAGATTATAGATTACGCATTCTAAGAATCAATAAAAACATCCTCTTGTTAAATAACTATATATTCTTATAAAACCTTATCCATTAGAAAGCTACTTAACATATATAAATATATTTTTTTTCTTTCTACTCTAGCGCGAGGTTATAAATGCATAATATAGAGCTTAAAACTAACAACGAACGCTACTTCGCTAACCTTTTAAGGTCTAGGCCTATTGCTAAGATGACGTCGCCGGGTATTCCCGACCCCATCAACGTTCTCCCACTAGAGCGACGGTTCTCATTCACCAGCCATGGCTCTAGCACCTCGAAGCTCCTTTTGCTACTGAGAGTGCGCTAATACTAGGCCTTTCGCGAACAATATGGTTAGAGGCGCCTGGCAATATCTGCTCAGCATGTTCTCATGTATTGACCGTCTCTAGGTGTCCCTCTTGCGCCAGATTGTGGCAGGACCCCGGTCCCGGCACCCTGAAGCGGGTCTCGATTTATGCTATGTCACGGACAGAAGTATATGCTCAGCTGCCCGTGAGTATATCTATGAATTAACGCCAGCTAGTCATTGCGACTTCGGGTCCCAGCGACGCTTACCCACAGCGCGCATATCGCAATCCTCTCGATTCACTCGTGAACTGGCTGAATAGCAAGCATGGCGACGACTGGGCGATATGGGAATTCCGTGCCGAGGGCACAGGATACCCCGACAGCGCAGTCTACAACCGCATCTACCATTACCCCTTTCCCGATCATCACCCTCCCCCATTCGCACTGATCCCAAATATCATGGCCAGTATGAGGAATTGGCTTCATGAGAAGGAGGACAGAGTCGCAGTGCTTCATTGCAAAGCCGGCAAGGGCAGGAGCGGCACTGTAAGCTGCAGTTACCTGATCAGCGAAGAGGAATGGGATGTCGATAAGGCGCTCAAACGGTTCACGGAACGGCGAATGCGGCCAGGTATGGGAAAGGGAGTGAGCATACCAAGTCAGCTGAGGTGGATCGGCTACGTCAATCGTTGGGCAAAACACGGGAAGATATATGTAGAACGTCAGGTTGAAGTACTCGAAATTCACTGCTGGGGTCTAAGGGACGGGGTCAAAATCCAAATCGAGGGTTTCGTGGAAGGCGGCAAGAGGATCAAGACTTTTCACACCTTCTCGAGTGAAGAACGGGAGATAGTGCGAGGCAAAATCGAAAAAGATGGAGGCATAGTGAGCTTCGTAAGCGAGGTGTTGGCCACCAGTGGACTGGCCGGGACTCAGAGCGCGAAGGGATCCGCCGCCTGCTCAATGTCAAGCAAACAAGCACTCTCTTCATCCGACTCTATGCGTATGTCAGACGAGGATAGACGTACGCCTTCTTCACATGCAAAGGCGGGGCCCGAGGGTCTAGGGAATGGAGACGTTGTGTTTCGCCCATCACAACGAGTAGTCCTCCCCACCAACGACTTCAACATCGACGTCGAACGCCGCAATCAGACAGCGTTTGATCTTACGTACGTCACAGCCGTAGCCCACGTATGGGCCAACGCGTTCTTCGAGGGGAACGGACCAGAGCAAGGCGGCTCAGCTGATGGCTCTGGGGTTTTTGAAATATCATGGGATGCGATGGATGGCATAAAAGGGAGCAGTAAGAAAGGCATTCCAGCTTTCGACAAGATTGCGGTTGTCTGGAAGACCCTGACCCCAGATGGCAAACCAGGGATTTTGATAAAAGAACCAGCAGAAGGTGAAGAGGTTCCCCAATCGTCACCTGCAAATTGGAAAGGACAAGAGAACGTAGAACCAAGTGAAGAGAAAGACCTTGGTTTACGCAAGTCTAGCCCCGACGATTCAACAACTGATTTAAGCAAGGTAAGCAGCACTGAAAGCGGCAAGAAAAACGATGGGAGGCGCGGTTGTGGAGCGTCAGAAACTCCGGAGAACAGCACTCTGAGCGTGCAAGGACATAGTGGAAAAGATTTCATGCAATGATCTCCGGATGCGAATGAACCACCGGTAGGGACGCCGACGCGCATGGAACGGGCGCGGACGGATGACGCACGTCTGACCTAGAGTGGGGTGCCTGGAAGAGGACCTTGCATGTTCCTACGAAAGATGCCCCTGAAGGAAGGCAGAAAATGAGATGCAGAACTCCAAATAGCATACGCTTTTGCGTGTTGGCAGATCAGAATGAGATATTTCCTAAAAAGGTGTCGCAAGCTAGTGTGGGCCATCAGGGAAGATGGACAGTGAGCAGCCCGCGCATATGTACTTCGTATACGCAAGGGGTGGAGCAACTCGGTGTGTTGACTTATACCGCCTCTGTACCGGTCGAGGGAGGATGCCGTAGATCCTCTGTGTTACTGGGCGGCTGTATCCTAAATGCCAGGATGGATACCGGTCTGAGAAAAGTAACCATATAGTTTGGACGGTATGAGCATTCGTGGCTCTATTGCTCACCGCCTCAACTGACGGACCGAGGCCAGTGCCAACCAAGTTCCGCATGCGTGGAAGGCCCAAATTGCCATGTATACTTCGTCCTAAATACGTTGCAGCCATCGCGCCCTAGGCTTCGCAGCGGCTATACTTTGCGCATTGTTGTGTTTAATCAGAAGGAGGCTGGCTTTGCGGAGATAGAGGTCAAGATTAGAAAGACAAAAGTTACAATAGTCCAAAACGTATAGTGCTTCAGTGAAAAGGGGTGTTAGATGTTGATTTTTCTTGTAGTGGAGTCCTGCAACTCTCTATACCTGGTGAACGGATGTACCCCGTGAGGAGGTTTCGCTCCAGTCAATCGATATCCTAGGTGCGTGGTCTACACCTTCACCTGTATTTGTAACGGTCAAGATTTGTGACCCTATTGCCAGTTTGCCTCTTGATCTAAGCATTGATTACCCACAGGTAGCCAGAATCCACGTATAAAGATCCTCCGCCCTGACAGTAACATTGGAATGATCATTGTTTCCACAGGTCCTGGCCGCCCACATTTGCCACCCACACACAATATCTGACCACTGGGAGCTACATGTGTACGTTTTCCATAGAGTTGGACACTCATCCAGTTGCTGATGCCAAAACCGAGGCACACTGCGCAACCAATAGAAACTGATTGCCGCGCAAGGCGTAAACCTGTAAGAATGGCGGGTGCTGGAACCAACAAGGCAAGGACGGCTGCCAACAAGAGAATATGCGACGGACTACCGGGAAAAAGGGCAAGAGCAACAACATCCACGAGACAGAGGCGGGCACAGGTGCCAGTTCGGACTCACTGGAGTCGCAGAGCGAGAGTAGCAATAAGGACTGCAGCAGTGATGTCCCGGTGTCCGAAGGTACCAAGAAGACAGCCAGGAAGGGGAAGACGGGGAATGCAAAAAATCAGGCGTCGACGAAGAAATCTCCCAAACCTCGAAGTCGTCGAGGCCGAACCCAACACTCGTCAGCTTCCAAGCGGCCTCCCCAAGTGTTCTCAACAGTCCCCATGACTCCGCTGACCGTGAGTCCTCGCCATCGTCCCCAGAGTCTGACGACTCTTCAGGTTCCTCGTCCGCAGGAGCCAAAAGGGCTGGAGTAAGAGGATGAGTGAGAACAAGAAGCCCACTGTGAAGGAGCAAAATCGCAAACCCAATGAGCAAGTCATGGCAGAGCTGCAGGAATTACTGGAAAAATCCAAACAGGACCATACAACCAATATGAAGCCGAGCTACAAGAGGGTTGATGATGTGTGGACGAGTCCCTTCACAAGTTCAGATTATTGGACAGTTCGGAGGAGAAGGGTGATGCAGATCACAGTGTAAGTGCAATAACCCCAGGGACATACCGTATGTTCACTTGGATTGCAAGCATATCAATCTCTGGTCTCGAAAATTGTGTATCATGCAGTGACTGTTACACAATATGGCCGCTCCGGTGTTGTTCCTAGTTGTGGATGCATCTGCGTAGAAATCGAGCTGACTAACGACCCGAACTCTGCTGACTCGGCTGGGTTCCCAGATCGACTAGACAGGACAGTACGGGGCTCCGTAGTCAACATCTCTCATCATCCCAATAACCGCTGGTGCCGCTGCGAAGGAGAATAACAAAAACACACAACAATCTCACGGCTGCCAACAAATCGCCAATGCCTACGCCGCCGCCGCCGCCATGGCCGAGCGAGATCCACAGGTGCCCCGTAAGAAGCAGACGCGCAACAAGCCCACGCTGAGCTGCGAGCAGTGCGTCGAGCGCAAGACCAAGGTGAGTCCCCCTTTTGGCCCTGCCCTTCTTCCTTTTGCTTCTCCCCCTTCGAGCTGTTGCTGATCCTGTCCATTTGCACGTGCGCAGTGCGACCGTGGACGGCCTCGCTGTGTCGCCTGCGCCAAGCGGCAGTCCGAGTGCAGGTACTCTGAAATCGCCAACCGGATTGCCTCGTCCGAGTGAGTGCCCAGATGCAGACGCTTCCCTCCAGGATGTGACTTGCTGCTAAAAGCTTTCCCCCATAGCCGTGGCATCGTGCGTCGTGCGAGGAAGCATAGCAAATCCGCCCTTGGCCAGCCCACAGATGCACCTCCCGTCCACGACCCCAAGCCGCAGCAGGTATCTACTCGCTGATTCCCCTTATCCACTGTCCTTTTCCCTTCCTCTACGCAGTACCCTCCACGGGTCCGGCCTTCTCCCACGCTCACCAAAAACTGATGGGACCAGGCTCAGGCTCAGGCTCAGGCTCAGCCGCCGCCGAGGGCACTGTCTTCGCCCGCCTCGTCGCCATTTCTACTCTCTAATATTCCCTACTCCAATCTGACCCCATCCCCCTTCTTCGGAGCCTATACCGCCGAGCACCCTTTTGCCAACTACTGGACCAGCAGAGGTGGGCTAGCCGAAGTAGGTGTATCCGCTGCCCGACCACGTTTCTCTGCTCACTCAGGCAGGTCATCGGTGTGCTGCCAGAAAGAAAGCAGGCAGACATACTCGTGGACAAGTACTTTGAAGCCGTGGACCCAGTCTATCCCTTGATCCATCGGCGAGCCTTCTACACCGACTATGAGCGCTTCTGGTCGCTACCGCTCGAGGAGAAGGCTGTAGCTGACCCTGCTTTGGTTGCCCTGCATTTCGTCGTCTATGCAATGGGCATGCAGTTCATCCCCAACTACTCCAACCACGAGATTAGGCAGAAAGGGGCCGAGTTCTACATTTCAGCCTCGCAGCAAGCATTACGCCTATCTGGTTACCTCAGCCGGGCCTCCCTGAAGTCCCTCCAGGCCATGGTTCTCATATGTTATTTTCTGATGAACGACAACCATGCTTCGGATGCTTGGCAAGTGGCTGACTCGAGCTGGGTGCCGTGAATCATTCTCTAACTTGCCTACTAGGGCCTTCGGAGGTGTCCTAGCAAGACAAGCCTATGCCATGGGCTTGCATCGAGATCCTGACATCATAGCACCGCGGTCTTCCCAGGTCGAAAAGCACCAGCGCAGAAAGCTTTGGCAGGCCATCTTCTTTCAGGATACGTTTCTGACCGTCCTGCTAAAACTCCCTCCCACCACAACATTCGCCGATGTCAGAGTGGAATCTTTGACAGACGACTTAGATGACCATGTATCAAATGGCATGCCGATCAGCGGTACCCCTGAAGTCGTCATGAACCCTATGAGCATAAGCAATATTGTTCCCATGTCGGAAGCCTATCCCCCGCACGAAATAGCGGACCGCCAGTATATCCGCTCCATGTGGCGCATGGCCAATCTGACCCAGCGAGCCATTTGCACGCCGAGGTCACTGGACAACCCCCTCACAACATCGCCAGAGGATAGGAAACTTCTGATACGCCAGTATCAGGATCTCATGGAGAGTTTTCCTCCGCTACTCACCACTTTCACTGAAGATGGAATCCGGACCCTTGCACATTCCAACCCACGCCACCTGCGCCAGAATTTTTTTTTCAGGAGTAATTTTTGGCATTGTCTGATGATAATAAACGCCGACGAGAATGTAGTGGGGGGCGTGACGTGCGATGTAGAGGGAGCCCTCCATGCCGCAAGGATGGCCCTCCTGGCCTTCTTTCACTTTTGGCAATATTTGAGAGTCGACGTGGGCGTCTGGTGGGTATTTCAGCATCGCGCTTTTGAAGAGGCTGTAAGTACGACCTAGCCTCCAGGGACACCACGCAATGGTCGTATTGACAATGCTTGTCAGCTTCTCATGGTACGTATACTGGCGGCACAGAAGTTGCCACTTCACCAAAGTCAAAGCGGAATGTCGGCCCCTTCAAGTATACCGCTCTTCGCGCAGGCAAGGGAAGACGCACAGAGGGCGCTTGAGATACTCGAGCACATTGGCAGCGCCTCCGAAATGCAGAAGACAAGAACCGAAGTCCTTAGGAAGGAACTCGGCGACATTGCTTGGTGATGATGTGGGACGTTGCGCTTCATATCCTCCGTTCGTCCCGAACCCAAAGCTTTGTTGATGCAGAGGACCACCTGTATGTATATATGCGCCGCGAGCTGGTGGCGAGGCAAATGAAGCTGCCTCGCGTGCGGAATTGTCATCAGGAAAGCGACCCACACCCAACCACCGCTATCGGCAGAAAACGGGCCCCGAAGAGCTATGTGAACATGGGCTGCAGAATATAATCACTCATGATAAGTAGTTGCAATGTGATCCAGCAAAGACTTTGACATCCATGTCCGCACTGTCTCAGCCACCACTGTCAGTGTGAGTCGAGTCGTCGCTTTCGAGTTCACATAGTCCGGACATTGGCCATGAGCGAATCCAACTGCAGCTTCTTCCATCAATCCAATCCAAGAGACTATCAATCAATCATCTCAAGTCAATAGTCGCTCGTTTCACTGTCGATCCCTCTCCGCTCCCTTCGCCTTTCGCGCAGGTATCCAACCCAATCCGTCCGTTCCCCGGCCTCTCCCAATCCCGCCACTCCGTTCCCTTCCTCCCACGCCTGCCACTGGTCCAACCCAAACAGGTGCCGCATGGTTGGCCTGCCGTGCGGACAGCTCCAAGGCTTATCCATCTCGCCCATGTGCCGGACAACCTTCTCCATTTGGGCCTTCCTGAGCGTCTTTCCAATCATGATACTGCCTCTACAAGCACGGCTAGCAAGCATCTTCCGCACCTTTGAAGGCCGCGGGATATATCGAGACTCGCAGGTTAGTGACGAGGATGAATGCTCCCCAAGCAACGCAAGGAGCTCCTCAAGATCGCTGGGCGTAAACGTCACCTTCTCGGACATGGGGAGGGAGACGAGCTTAGCGCGTTGGCCGACAGGGGAAGCGCCCGATGTGTCGACTGTGACTGCGAAGCCATTTACGGTGAGTGCGTGTTCGTTGTTCAGGATGGTTTCCTCTTCCATGGCCGTAAGTTCGAGAGGGTGCGGATGCACCAGCCGTTGCGAGACGAGGACTGTCGTTGCCGAGAATCTCTCAAAGTTGTACTTCTCATCGGATGCGTGCTGGTCTATAATGAAGAGATCGGGGGTAGCGACGGCGGCTGAGGGAGGTCGAACAGCGAGTATGAAGCCCAAATTGAATTGCCCAATGATGCGCATGGTGCGGAAATCGGACTTGGCGACTGTCAGTGAAAGTCGTTCCTCCGGGTTGGCAGTGTTCAGCTGTGTGCTCGTGGGTGCGTTGACAACAGAGGGAATGGTGCCCGCCTCTGATAGAGCCGCCTCCATGTTGCTAACCAGTCGATTGATTGCACTGACAGATGTTTGAATATCTTTGACCAGCCCTATCGTTTTATGGCTCTTTCGCGGCGCTTGGAGGAAGTTTTGGGCCCGCTTGAGGCTCATCTCGCTGGGACGGGCGGCAGCCTCTTCGGCTTCAGCAATCATCCGTGCAATCCTGGCCTCCTCCCTTGCCTTCTTTGCTGTATCGTCGATATACTCGTCACCCCAGTCGCCCTCGTGTTCGATCTCAACCTGGTGTTCATGCTCCTCTTCGCTTACGTCGTCCTGCTCGTCGGATGGGGAAGCTTGTAAACTGGACCGTCCGCTACGAGCTCGTATGTCCAGCTGTGACATCTCGATTCGTTCCGGTGAAGGTGGACGTGATGTGCTCGCATCCGGTATGCTGAGATAAGGTCCTCCTTGACCATCATCTTCTTCGGTTTGCTCTTCCTCATCCTGTCCTAATTGTGTCCCCGGAGCGGCAAAATGACGCAGACTTGGCACCAACATTGGCCTTTTTGACAGCTTGGTTTGAGTTTCTTCCGAAGATGCACCCCACCCCTCCACGCGCGGTGTTTTCGACGCTCGTGACGGACTACCGATTGTTGCCACCGTAGTGGTATCGCCTATGGTGATGGTAGCTTGCTGGGATGGGACCCGCATGGGCCGCATGCGGTCGAATGCATACTGGATTGTGCTTTGAGAGAACCGCTTATGGGAGGTCTGTATTACTGCAGGTATATCCTCGGCTTCGGGCCCTGGCCGTGCGGTAGTACGACTTGTCTGCTTCCCTAACTGAGATGAGAATCTCGGTTTGAAGTACTCTGCACCTCTGAGAAGCGGAAGCGAATCTCCTGGCGACTCTGGCTGGGGCTCAAAAGAGGGGGAAGGCTGTCTGCCAGGCGGACGTGCCTCTTCAAATAAGGGGTTTTCGCCGTCGGAAGAAATGGAGCAATCTCTAGTTTGGTCTCTGCTTTCGGAGGCGAAGGGTTGGCCAGCGCGTTCGCCAGTGTCTCTGTCGACGAACTGTTCGAGCGAGCTGGCCTTGACGAATCCAGGTAAAAGAATGCCGACAAGACTTGCCTGGGAGGTGGCAGGCTCTGCAGAGGACTGCAAATCAGCGGCCTTGTGTTCGGGCATGCCGAAGCATTCCACGGCTCCAAGTTCGCCGCTCTCTTGCTGACGGGTAGGGGACACGCTGAAAGCAGGGAGTCTCTTATCTGGAAGTTGGGCCTGGGGAACGCTCTGATCATGGGCCTCGAAGAGCTGCAATAGCTCACTCTTCAAGCTCTCTAACAGCGCTGACTGATCGTGCAGCAGAATGGTTCTCTTATCTGGGGACACATTAACATCATAAGCATTCGTATCGAGCTTGATGTCGGCGCAAATGAAAGGCGACTGGGCAATATTGAAGGACTTGTAGACTTCGTTGAAGGCTTTCGCAACCTGAGGGAGGGTGCAGGGACGCGTATTCACAAAGAACATTTGGCGGTCTGGATTCTGTCGCCCCTCTCCGTGGACCGGGCGCGATATGTAACCCACAATTCTAACTCCCCTCGACGCTTCATCCGCTGGCGTGCTCCGATTCGGAGCGCTTTGAGTCGATCCTGGCCTCTTGGACGGGTTCATCTCGAAGTGGAGGTCGAGAGGGATCAAAGCCTGCAACGTCTTCGCTCCATAGACATTGGCAATATTTTCTCGTATATTTGGGTTCGACTGGGTGGCGAAGACCACGGTCTTCTTCCTGAGGGGGTGTTAGGATCAGTCCAAGGCGGTTCCGAAGCCGTCATTCACCCTTTGGGAATCTGATTGCTCACTGTGAACTTGACCCCGACGCTGATACAAGCGTAGGCGTGCAGTAGGTTGAGCACCTTCTTGTACTCCCTTTTTATCGTCCTTTCGAGCTCCTTCCGCCTGACGGGAAGATTGTAAAACAAACTTTCTACGACGACAGTGGTCCCTTGCTTGGCTGCCACAACTGAGGTGCCTCTTAGCTTCCCCGAAGGGTCGAACTCCAACTTGGTCCCTTTGGGGCCGTCGGCGGCACGAGCTGTGATGATATGGAATCTGGAGAGGGCACATAGCGAAGAGAGAGCCTCACCTCGGAAGCCAAATGTGTGCAAGGAGCCGAGATCATCATATGAGGACAACTTGGAGGTGTAATGCTTCAGTGCTGGCTAGGTCAGTGCCACCTTGAGACTGGTATGAAGGGTGTTTGCAGGGAGACAAAGATACCTAGATGGTCAAAATCTTCCGGGGCAATGCCGGAGCCATTGTCTTGCACCTCGATCGAGTCCAGGCCGTTGTTCTTGAAGCGGACCTCGATTGCGGTTGCGCCTGCATCCAGCGCATTCTCGACCAGTTCCTTGGCGACCGAGTTGAGGTCGACAATGACCTGACCGCTCTGGATCTGGTGGATGGAACGGCCCTCGATGGGCTTGATGGTGGCCATGCTCAACCCATGGCAGAGATGGGATGGATGAATGAGGTGCGCCTGCTCAGGTGGTGGTGACAGTAGTGGCAGGTGACTGCGCGAAGTGTCGCGACGCGTAGGCGCGTCCGTTATTTAGCGCCTAGCCTTGTTTGAACCAATCAAAAGTTCAATCATATTCCCCAGATTTGAGCCAATGGAATACAATGATATATATATATATATATATATATATATATATATTACGTGTTTCATAAGCGAGCGCCCCACCCAAGCGAGCGCCCCAGCGTACACTGCCAAAGCGCATGTACAGCGACGTTGCGCAACACTACAATAATAATTGGTGCTATACGCAATAATATAGTATTATTTAGAAGCTTCACTATCATCTGCATCCTGTATTTCAACCTTGCAAGTGCGGGAGTTGTGCCCAGTCTCACCGTAACAGCCGCAGTGCCTCTCTCCACGTACTCTCTTCGCAGACATCTTGCTTCCATTATAACTGCTACTCTCTTTTTCAGCAATCAAATCAGACATCTCACCAACTGTTAAGGTCTCCTCTGTCTGCACATATCGCTGCTTACAACTCTTGCGCTTTGTAGCTACTTCTACCGCATCTTTTAGATGACTCAATTCCTCCTGCATTAGCACCATATTATATGCTATCTGCTGAGCACCTTTGGTAAGCTGCTGCACCTGCTCATCTATAGAACTTGCTGAGGACCCTGGGCACCTTTGAATCTTGTTTCGAATAAGTGTTGACTGCACCTCTATCTCGCAGATGTTGCGTAGTGTTTTTGCTTCCCAATTGATAGTATCTGGTACGGGTGGTGTTGGTGTATGCAGCTGCACATCTAGCTTTGATAGCACAGCCTCTGGGTCATGTGGGACTATTCCAGCACCTCGAAACCCTGCACAGACATTCTCCTTTGTAAATGCCTTCTCAAAAGCCACTTTAAAGGCTGGTAGGAAGGTTTCTTTGCTGATATGGTGGATGCAGCTACATGCCAAGGCTGAGATCCTGTCACCATACAGATGTTTTAGCAGCGAGTAGCAGACGACATCAAGTGGCTGTAAGAGGTGTGATGAGTGTGGAGGCATACAGAGAGCTATGATCTTGTTCTCTTTGCAGTAGTCCTAGAATTTTACTGAGCAGTGGCTCTCGTGCCCGTCAATAATAAGCAGTCTATATACTCCTACAGTATGAGTCTTCGTATACATGTCGAAATGCTTAAGCCATGCCAGTGCGAGATCATTATTAATCCAGCCAGTAGGAGAGACCTCAATAATCCAGTTGCGAGGTAGATTGTCGAACCAGGAGGAGATAAGAACCTTGCCTGCAAAGATGATGAAGGGTGGGATAATACGTCCTGTTGTGCCGATATCTTGTACCAGGGTAACCCACTCACGATCACTAGGCTGTAGTTTCTTCTATTTTCCAGATTTCTCTGAACCTGTAACAACAAGCTGAGACGATATCTTGCCCATTAGGAAGCCAGATTCATCGAAGTTGTAGATGTCCTCATCTACAATACCATATTTCACCTTCATCAACTGAACAAGAGTGAACCAAGGCCGGATAACTGCTGGATCCTCACAGGCAGCTCGCTGGCGATCGTACGGATGGCTCCATCATGTTCGCAGCTCAGGTGTGCGTTTGATAAAGTTATCAACCCAGTTCTTACCAGTAGGCTTCCCACCACGCTCTCTTAGCAGTCTGTCGGCCATATCTCGTACATCTGCCTTCGATACTGGCACACCACGTAAACTCTCATCAATTATACGTTCCACAATCACCTCCTCTTCTAGTTTTGTCAGGCGCTTTGAGTTTGGCTCGCAGTCACGTCGAGAGCGCGTTCCAGCACATCGCCATTGTATCGTCCTTTGAGGAACAGTGTAGATTGTTTCAGCATGCCGAAGGCTTTTGATTTGATTTTTTTTGGATATCAGAGATAGCAAGCTGCACGTCACCTTCAGTATAGGTTCTCTGAGCTCGGTGTTGTTGAGACATTATGTGTTGTTGCTGTACACGTGCTTTGGCAGTGTATGCGGGGGCGCTCGCTTGGGTGGGGCGCTCGCTTATGAAACACGTTATATATATAGATATAGAAATGGTCGCACGAGGCAGTCCAGATCCACACCTGGGCAAGCATAGGGCACTGAGACATTGAAGTGAAGCGCTGAACCTTTCTGTGTGTCTTTCAAAGGCAATTATCCATAGACGCCGCACGCCTCTGCAGCCGCCTTTTCCTGCAATCGAGTTAGACATGTCCCTCAACTTGTCGAGGGCGTCCTCCTATCATCTCGCGCGTAGGCAATCAGAAGATACACTTGACCTCTCGCGCTGCCCAGTTTGCCAGTGCGGAATAGCTGGTCGGCAGCTGTGACAAACACCACTTGGTTTTTTTATCTCATCGAGGTCGCTGTGCCAAGCTCCTCATCACTGCGCCTTAACTTTTACTTTGGTGCAGGAGCAAGTTCACCACCCAGTAGGTACGGTAAATAGGGGGTCGGCGGTCAATCGAACTACAAAGTGACAGCCATTTGCGAATGGCAGGAATTCAAAAAAGGGAGCCAAGCCTGTTACAATCAACGAGGTGCATAGCACCTGTCCTTCATCACCTTGGAAGGGAAGCCGATGTGCCCGGTAAATCCTGCATGTTGTAGGCCAGAGGCTAGATTGAACTCCTGATTCACCACATCGCTCTCTGCAGGGTTGAGTGCTCGCTTCGATGGGATTACCAACGATAACGACGTCCGTCCCAATCGTCCAACCCAAGTTCGGTTCTCGGAAACACCAAGTGCAAACGTGAGGCTGGTGCTGATGGATAGCGATTCCATCGAAACTCGCATGTGGATTCGCCAGGGAGGCGAGTGCGAGATGGTGGGCGCAGAGATCCACCTTCTTGGCGCATGGTGAAGGCCATGATGGTTAGGGCCATTCCTGAGTAGCCCATCATGCGCCGCCGCCCCCTCGTCCTCTCCCGCGACCACGTCCACGTCCGCCCCGGCCTCCACGATCGCCGCGATGGTCTCCCCTGTGCGCAATTCCTCCCCGACCGCCCCGGCTTGCCTGTTCTCTGGCTTGCTGCTCTTTGACCACTTCAACGATTTCGTCTGGGACCCGGAGATATTTGATCTGGAGCTGTTAGAGGCGAGGCGCAAGCTGGCAGCGCCCACTTACGGTGCTTCCTCGCACATAAATCTCTGGCAGCCTCCAGAACTTGTCACCGCTGGGGCTCGTTTGTATGACCTCCTTCAGAGTGAGGTTCATCCACGTGTCGCAGCTGACGAGGTGGCCATTCAGGGTTTCGCCGCTTTTTAGTTCGACGAGCATAGGGTGGCCTGTAGCGGCGGTTAAGAGGGAGAGAGGAAGCTGCGGGTGGGACGGTCAGCGATGTGGAGTCTTGATGGCGGATGGATGAATGCTGCAAGGTACCATGATTCTGGATGCCGCAACGGACTCGCAGTCTGGGAAAGGAGAGGAAATCTACGACACAAAACTGGGGGAAATGCGCAAGGACAAGCCGATGGGCAGTGTGTGGTTCGTTGCACGGGAGTAGGAGAAGTCAAGCGCTGGTATTTACGGAGTGCCTTGAGTCCGAGGAATTGGACGAGGAGGAGCACAGGTGGACGTGAGAGCTGGTGCACGGGCCACCATCCCGCTCCATCTCTTGGCGAGCTTGGCACAGCACTTGAGAGCTTGACATGCTTTTGGCTCTACGGGTATCTCGTCTCGTCAAATTGATGGATTCAAGGCCGAACATTCAAGAAGAAGACTGGAGCATCGGTGGACTGAACTATTGCGTTGGCTGGAATGCCCACAGCGGGGAAGACAGGCTGCTATGTGCTGACCACGCCACCGGGAGGAGAACAGTCAAGGAAAGCCGAGAGATGGTGGGAGAAGTAACTCGGTCAGTTTGAAGAACGATACTGCAACTTGCAACTTGCAACTTTGCCTTCTCTGGAGCTGTTTGTTGAAAGCTGACCATGACTGAGGTATCATTAAGTATTATTTCTCTGTATATTTGCGTGAATGATTCGAAGCCAGGGTACATGCAGCTCCCGGATGGGTGCGAGGTCTGCGCCTCAATGTGCCGCCCGCTGGTGCCTGACGCCGAAACACGCTGTCCTCAATGAATGCCTCGTTCTTCTTCTCACTTCTCGACAAACCCCTTTCCTTTCCTTTCCTTTCCTTTGGCGAGAGACGCTCAAGAGTGCCCAGCACTCCTTACTCCGGACAGAGTACAGCACTAGTCACTAGTCACTAGTCACTCGTCACCCTCGAAAGCCGCCCGCTCGACAGCAGCATACACAGCACATAACCGGGTGCTCCTGCTGGTGAGGGATGCGCTCCGTCAAGTCGAGGCTGTTGTCGGCATGGGCGTGCGTCCTGACTACTGCTCGAGCCCTTCCCCAAGGCCATGGAAACGTTGTTGGACATGGTGATGGAGCGACACCGAGGCCCTGTGAATCGTCCGTCTTGGGATGGAGTGAGTGGCCCTTTTTTACTACATAAATACCAACGAGTGGATTCTCCTACTTGTACTAACCGCCTCTTCGTCTAGCCGTCGGCGGCACGTATGCGCAGGCCAAATTCAGTCTCTGTCTGAGCCAAGGCGACGACACGAGCCATGATGACGAATCCCTGGTAAGGCTTGTCCAGGCAGCACCATTGACTCTGACTGCTCCTTGTTGCTCACCACCACTGTCCCTCTCTCCCAGGTCCTCGACTTCTCCACCTTCGCTGCCCACGAGAGCTGTGGCGACTCGTCCAACATCACCTTGAACGACGTCCAGCTGCCCCAACAATGGCTGGCTGATACCGCCTCTGGTGTCGGCTCCTTCTCTGTCCCCGCCCTCCACCCTGGCGACGATGCCTTGGCGCCTTACCACGACTTGGACTTTGAGTGGGAGTCTGCTTGTCTAAGGCCCAACCCCCCGAAGACAGCCGACGTGCAATCAACGAGTCATCCCAACGAGAGTGAGACTGCTGTTGCTGCACAGGTCCTTAGCGTAGTCATCAAAGCCGTCGATGGAAAGCCCCTCCAGCATCCAGCCGGTTTCACCATCTCGTTCAAGCAGACTGCTCCTCCCCAGTTGCTCAGGTTCGCCGGCACTCCTAACCCTTCCGCTGGCAGCGAGGCCCAAGCCGAAGACTGGCGAGCTCCTCCTCCCCATCTTCGGCTTGCCCCTGCCCATCCCTCCTTGGAGGAACATCTTCGTGACCTCCAGAGTCTTGAGGCCGAGTCACGTGAGCTAAACCGACTCATCCACGAGAAGAAGAAGCACATTCACACCCAACTGATCAAGGAAGCCAAAGAAGCGGCGAGCGAGCTGCGGGACTGTGAGAACGTCACCTGTCTTCTCAACCTCATCAAGCACAAGGCCCACGGCGCCTGGCGTCTCCTCGTCATCCAGCTCCGACCCGAGCGGTACTCCCAACCATCTGAAATGGGTCGCCCTAACGACCCATATCAACAAGTATGGCGGCCTGGCACCCATGAGGCTACTATCAAGGGAGACGGCTCTCCTTCACCGCCACCCTATGATGAAGCTGGGGAACCCGCTCGACCAATCCATGGCTCCGGAGGCTCCAATGAATCCGTCTATGTCTGCGTCCTGAAGATCGTCGTTGGTGTCTTGTGCTGCGGCTGCCTGGTTGGCGTCATCCGGCACCGCTGCTCCTCTCCTCGCTCACGGACAGCGCCCACCATCGACGAAGAGCGCAACGACTTCTCACCCCACCGACGCCGTGGGCCAAAGAGCCCATGGCGAGCCTGGTGGCGCCGCAGGAGTCGATGGGACCAGGAACGCATTGAAGACTACGAGGAGAAGCGGGCGCTGATCAACCCTCATGAGATGATTCTCGAAGAAGCCATGCAGGAGGAAATTCGCCAGCTACGAACCGCCCACGGTATCGTGAACTCGCTGGTACAAGCCGAGGAAGGGCGTATCGTCACGTCGCAGAGCACAGGCCATAGACACTGCTCCTGTAACCACGGCTACTCCATCCCTCCGTCACCTACGTCTTCGACCTACTCGTCGGACTCACTGGCTGACCTCTCTTCGCGCCCGCTCTCCCGGACCAGCAGTCTCCCCGGTTATCATTCCGACACTTCCACGGCTCCGCCAGCATATGAGAGTGACGATGATGTGGGGGAGTTGGTCGCCAATGGTTACAGAGTCAACCTCTCCACGATGTCCAACGCGAGCAGGTGGACGCCGGACAGTAGCGTCGTCGATGTCAGTCCACGTCCCAGCGCCGAGACATTGCGATATCTTGAAGCAACCGACACCGGCGGCCACGAGTCGGTGTACTAAGAAGCTATTTTTCTTGAGGGAATCGAACTGCTCGATGATCCGAGCGGGCATTCTGGTTATAGGCTTGCAGGTTCAGGCGTTCAGGGACTTCAAGGGCTATCGGCTCATGGCATTCACGGTTGAGCTCTCCTTTTCCAGTTTCCGTAGCAGCATTGCCGTTTGTATAAGGGAAGTCTCTGGAATCCCATTTCGATATCACGTTTTTGTATTGTATAGTACACAGGTTGGAGAAGCGAGCATGTACCCTAATAGTATCAAAGGAGCAAAGGACTTCAAACCAATCAATGACCAAGCACCATCCAAAATGCCTGCAGGTCGCAGCCATATATCTACACATACTACACAATGCGTCCAGTTCTGAAAGCGGCTACGCTATGATCGTACATCTACTCCATGCTCCTAGATCAACCTATCGTCTCCGCAAATACCAGTTGAAGGCCAGCTGACCCGTCTCGTAGCTAAAGGGCGTGGGCACCTCGGCCAACCCGGGTCTGGCGACTGGATGCCTCAGGTATACAGCCGCGCAGATATTCTGGTTGACCTCGAGGTACCGCGGAATGAAGGCAAATGCAGACATGTAGTCCCTCGGCCGCCACGGCGTCGCATATGGCTTGCTAGAATCTTTCTTGTTCCACGTTGCCTCGTACTCGGCCTTCTCCTTTAGCTTCTCAAAGGCCTTCTTGAGCTTCTCCTGGTCCTCGGCCGACATGCCGACATCTTCGCTCTTGCCGACGTCCTTGTCCATCTTCTCGGCCAGTTGCTTCTTCAAGAAGTCGAACTGAGCATCGAGGGTCGAGACTGTCTCGGGGTTTGCCTTTTTCCACAACGCAATAGCCTTCTTAACGGACTGCCTAAACTCTCTGAATTTTTGCTTGTCCTTCGCCTTGACCTCTGTAGCTAAGACTTCGTCGACGCTAGCCATCAGCTCCTGCATATGCTTCTTGAGGTCGGCGGCTGTGGGCTCGTCCCGGGGTATCTGAGCCGCAAGTTGAGCAATAGTAGGGTCATGTTCGTCGTCATCCGCCGGCTTGTTGGAGCGAGTATCACCAAGCGCGGCTTTCTTCTCAGCCGCGATACGACGAGCAAACGCGCTACGGGTCTTGGGAGCACCCGTAGCAAACATGACCGATTCAGGCTCCACTTGGAACATGTCTCCGGGATTGAGCATGTATCCAGGATATGGCATCTGTCCTCAGTGTTAGCTTCTCACGCGGTCTCGTCTCTACAACTGCAGCTGCGGTCGCACGAGTTGACGCCGTACCTTCTTTCCATTGACTTTGACAAGACCGTGCACGACGAATTGACGCGCCTGCCTTACGCTGCTCGCAAAGAGTGACCGGAAGATGGCTGTATCCAACCGCCTCTCGATCGGATAGTATGTCATCTGCATGTACGGTGTCATTGGGGGCGTCCGCTGAGATTCCTCCGTATCTAGCCCAGCCCCTCTTCCAGAAGCCTGCTCCGATCCGTCGTATCTCGCCAGATATCTGTGATCCATGGGAACAACCGCTGGGATGCTCCTTTTAAACAACCGCTTCCATTTCTTCTCCCGAATCTGCTCGCCGTGGTACGCACGCGTATCCGATTTGGCTGTCCACTTCTGTTGAAAGTATGTGCGCATCGCCGTATTCGGCGGCTTCAATTGTGAGAGACTGTACAGTGACCATCTTGACCAATCCTGCCTGACTTTCTACTGACGGTTAGGACCTGCCGGCGGCACCCAGGGAATGCGGAGCAGGTTTACTGACTAGCTTCTTCAGCGAGTGAAATCTCGGCTTCTTCCTCATGGCGGGCAGCGGTCGATCAATGCAATCAATGGATGCTGCTGACTGCGCGCAATCCCTTGACTATCCATTCGCTCAGAGATTGTTGTCGCAGGTGGTCGGCACCCTCCGCTCCGTTGTTTTTCCGCGCGCAGGGATCATCCCCGTAAAATAGCCACAAAATTGTTCGGCGTGGGTCAAAGCTTCCCCACCCGCTCGCTCGTCTCAACTCACTCACCTTTCCCGCTGCGTCAAAACTCGGCATCATCCCAAAACCTTCTTCTTCGAGCTTCTCACTCATTGTCTTGCACATATCTGACAAGAAAGTCCCTACCGTTGACGATCTATTCTAGCCGCACACTGCTGTATACTCTATACGCACAACTTCTCTAACCATGTCGGACGCGGTTGCCGACGCCCCGGTCGCGGACAAGGTCGACGCACCTGCCGAAGTGACCAGCGAGCGACCGGAGCCGAAGAACGAGAGCGCCGAGGCTCAAAATACCAGTGATCCGACAGAGACGGACCCGGAGGGCAGGGTTGACGCATCGGATTCGAAGGATGCAGAATCTGAAGAGGCTCCGCATGGCGCAAAGGCCGATGGAGCCACCGAGCCCGCCAAAGGTGATGATGAGACGAAGAAGTGGCGCGACGAGCGGCGCAATGGATCGCGTAATGACCCTAGGCCTGTCCGTGGCCGCGGACGCGGTGGGAAGAGCCAGAACATGTACAACCGCAAGTCAAAGTAGGCGCTGCGATATCGATGGGGCATTGAGCCAATTCTGACCCTGATAGATCGAACGAATTCCAAGACCTCCCGGAGACTGATGATCCGGTCTTGATTCGCCAGCAGGCCAGTCGCACTTCTCCATGGAGACAAATCACCTTGCTAATGCCAATCAGGTCGAGTTCTACCTCTCGGATCATAACCTCTGTACCGACAAGCATATGTTTGAAGAGATCAAGGGCGCACAGAACCTCCCCGTCCCAATCAAACACCTACACACCTTCAAGCGCATGAGGCGATTCCAACCCTACTCCGCTATTGTTGCAGCTCTCCGTGATAGCAAGCTTGTCGAGGTCGTGGACACTGCTCGGTTCAGCGGCACGGGAAATGAGGGCGTAAAGCGCAAGCATCCTATCGAGATTGTCAAGCGTGACGATGACGGTGACCGTGAGCTGAGCGTTGAAGAACAGTTTGACCGGCTATTCCATCGCTCCCGGAACCAACTGGATGCAAGCGTCTATGTGAAGAATTTTGGCGATCCAGCCGAGGCTGGCCAGATTGAATTGGAGATGTTCTTCAAGCAGTACGGTGCTATCATGGTTCGCAAGCGCCGCACCGAGGATGGGGAGTGGAAGGGCAGCGTTTTTGTCGAATTCCCAGATGAGGAGACGCAGAAGCAGTTCCTTGCCCTAGATCCGAAACCGGTCTACAAGGGTAACGAGTTGATCATCATGAGCAAGAAGGACTACAGCTTGAAGAAGTGTAAGGAGAAGGGTATCACACCTACTTGGGCGGTGGATGAGCAGGACAGCCGCAACAGGGACGGCCCAAAGGGTCGGTTCCAAGATCGACGGGGAGGACGCGGGCGTGGTCGTGGAGGGCGTGGTCGGGGTGGTGGTCGAGGAGCGCATAACGATCGCAACGATTGGAACGGTCGCCGTGATGACTTCCAGAAATCCAAGGAGTTCAGTGGCGAAAAGTCAAACAAGCGCAAGGCAGAGAATGAGGGCGCAGCCGAAGTCGAACCTGAGAAGCGCGAGGAGAAGAAGGCCAAGGTCGAAATCAAGGAGGATGCGTGAGCGTCAATTTCCTTTCTCTGACAAATCACGCGCAGGGCCTTGTTGGGATCCGTAGGGTCAACATCGGTTTTGAGATGTTGTTCTTCACCTTCCATTGCGGGTCTTGTAAATCGGAAAAGCATCTGGCATTTTTGACGACAAGGTTGTCTCTTCGGTATGGCTCTACTGTGTATGATACCATTTCACGACAGGACGGGTCCGGGTCATATTTCTGTATTTAACAGAGCATGCTAGCCTGTCAATAAATCACTCATTAAGGCTCGTCGTAGACGTTCTCAAAGCTCATCAGTTCGTTCTACCTCGAGGAGGGGATTACCGCAGCCGACGACCTATGAAAACTACACATAACTCGGACCGGACAGTCATCCCGACTCATATATGGAAGTGTAGATGCTACATATCCGTCCCACTGAGCTTATCCTATGACTACCCATTGTCATCGCAGGCGCCCTTCCTCTTGACAAAGGCCCTTGAAGTGTCACGGGCCGACACTTTTTCCCACTCACATATCTGGATTGGAAGGCCGATAACCAATGTTTCGTGCCACTGTTTGCTCGTTCTAAACACTGAGAGTTGGAGGCATTGGATAACAGGGTGAGGAGGGTCTCAGATATTCCACACTTTCCGACGATGCAGTGGTACAAAGGCAGCCATTGTTAGTCTACAGTAAGGGCGCGCGGGCAACTATGTCAGAGCCCTCGGTCTTATTTAATGTTAGGGCATATATGACGTTCAATGTGGACACGGTTCCCAGCTGCTCAAGCTAGCGCCCAGCCACGCAAATACATTTCATTCAATCGACAAATCGGTGGGTAAGATCGTCGTCCTGCTGACAAGATGATCGCCCTTTTTGGACTCGTCCTGTGAGGAACACAGGGTAAATTATGCGTGCAGCCGCCCTTCTTCTTCAGTTGCCTCGCTGAGTGGCGGGAGGCGGGCGAGCCAGGGCTATCTGTGAAGTCCAAAAATATTAATAAGCGAGCCCCACGTTCCGACACACTTCAGTGGTGTGGTTGAAAAGCTGCTTTCCCCTCCCAGCACCCTCTCCCTCTTTTTCTGCTCGCAGTCCCCTCACGCCAAACCGTCGCAAGAGGCCCTCAAGAGCGCGCCCTGCAACTGACTGGTCTGCACAGCTGGAGCATCTGGCACTCCTTCTCGTGCTCCACTCGACTCTTCCAAACGACCTCCAAAGCGGGTTAACCTCATTCCACCACCAAATTTTCACAGAAGACTACACCTCTCAACACCGCCAAAATGGTCAAGTAAGTGCCTTTTTCCTGTTTTTGTTGAAGTTGTTCAACTCCCCGTCGCAAGCCGAAGTTTGTGAGGGTCTGCGATGGTGCTCTGTGCGAGAGAGAGGGATTTTGCTGACAGGACTTGTGTAGCTTCACGGTTGAGGAGGTACGTTGGGCATCCACTGTGGCAGCGCTGGCTGCCATGGCCTGGCGGTATACTGATGCACTCTAGATCCGTGCCTTGATGGACAATCCGCTTAACATCCGGAACATGTCCGTCATTGCTCACGGTAAGCACATCGCCCTCACCTCTGGCCGCTTCCAGAGCGACCCCGCACCCACGATGCAGCGAGCTAACGTGTATGCGCTGAACAGTCGATCACGGAAAATCTACCCTCACCGACTCTCTCGTCCAGCGTGCTGGTATCATTTCTGCAGCGAAAGCCGGAGAAGCACGATTCACGGATACTCGAGCAGACGAGCAGGAGCGTGGTGTGACGATCAAGTCCACTGCCATTTCCCTCTATGCTCAGCTCAACGACCCAGAGGATCTGAAAGACGTTCCCGGCAAGGTTGAGAAGAACGACTTCTTGATCAACTTGATCGACTCTCCCGGTCACGTTGACTTCTCTTCCGAAGTCACTGCTGCGCTCCGTGTCACCGACGGTGCCCTCGTTGTCGTCGATACTGTAGAAGGTGTCTGCGTCCAGACCGAAACCGTGCTCCGCCAGGCTCTCGGTGAGCGCATCAAGCCCGTCGTCATCATCAACAAGGTCGACCGTGCCCTTCTCGAGCTCCAAGTCACCAAGGAGGATCTGTACCAGAACTTCTCCCGTGTCATTGAGTCCGTCAACGTCGTCATCGCTACCTACTATGACAAGGCCCTTGGTGACTGCCAGGTCTACCCCGACAAGGGTACCATCGCCTTTGGCTCCGGTCTGCACGGCTGGGCTTTCACTGTCCGCCAGTTCGCTTCTCGTTATGCCAAGAAGTTTGGCGTTGACAAGAACAAGATGATGGAGCGCCTCTGGGTACGTTGCATTGATCTTCGTTGAGAATTCTGCACTAACAAAGTGCAGGGTGACAGCTACTTCAACCCCAAGACCAAGAAGTGGACCAAGAACGGCACCTACGAGGGCCAGCAGCTCGAGCGTGCTTTCAATCAGTTCATCTTGGACCCCATCTTCAGGGTGTTCAATGCGGTCATGAACTTCAAGACGGACGAGATCCCCAAGCTTCTCGAGAAGCTCGAGATCAAGCTTAGCTCTGACGAGAAAGATCTGGAGGGCAAGCAGCTCCTCAAGGTGGTCATGAGGAAATTCCTTCCTGCCGCTGATGCTCTTTTGGAGATGATGATTCTCCACCTTCCTTCCCCTGTTACTGCCCAGAAGTACCGCATGGAGACTCTGTATGAGGGTCCCCATGATGATGTCAACGCCATCGGTATCCGTGACTGCGATCCCAAGGGTCCCCTCATGTTGTACGTCTCCAAGATGGTGCCGACGTCCGATAAGGGCCGGTTCTACGCTTTCGGTCGTGTCTTCTCCGGTACCGTCCGCTCCGGCCTGAAGGTCCGCATCCAGGGCCCCAACTATACCCCCGGCAAGAAGGAAGACTTGTTCATCAAGGCTGTGCAGCGTACCATTCTCATGATGGGCCGTTTCGTCGAGCCCATCGAGGATGTCCCCGCTGGTAACATTCTCGGTCTGGTCGGTATCGATCAGTTCCTGCTCAAGTCTGGTACCCTCACCACCAATGAGACGGCACACAACCTCAAGGTTATGAAGTTCTCCGTCTCCCCCGTCGTGCAACGTTCCGTCGAGGTCAAGAACGCCCAGGATCTTCCCAAGCTCGTCGAAGGTCTCAAGCGTCTGTCCAAATCCGATCCTTGCGTCCTCACCTACATCTCTGATTCCGGTGAACACGTCGTTGCCGGTGCTGGTGAGTTGCACTTGGAGATTTGCTTGAAGGATCTTGAGGAAGATCACGCCGGTGTCCCTCTCCGCGTCTCCGACCCCGTCGTCCAGTACCGTGAGACGGTCAACAGCACCTCGAGCATCACCGCTCTGTCCAAGTCGCCCAACAAGCACAACCGTCTCTATGTCACTGCTCAGCCCCTTGACGAGGAGGTTGCCCAGGCTATTGAGTCTGGTCAGATCGGGCCCCGTGACGATTTCAAGGCCCGCGCCCGTATCCTCGCCGATGAGTATGGTTGGGACGTCACCGATGCCCGTAAGATTTGGTGCTTCGGCCCCGACACCACTGGCGCCAACTTGCTCGTTGACCAGACCAAGGCCGTTCAGTATTTGAACGAAATCAAAGACTCCGTCGTGTCTGGCTTCCAGTGGGCAACCAAGGAGGGCCCTATCGCCGAAGAGCCCATGCGTTCCATTCGGTTCAACATCATGGACGTTACTCTCCATGCTGATGCTATCCATCGTGGTGGTGGTCAGATCATTCCTACTGCTCGCCGTGTGTTGTACGCCGCTACGCTGCTCGCCGAACCGGCTCTCCAGGAGCCCGTCTACCTCGTCGAGATCCAGGTGCCCGAGCAGGCAATGGGTGGTATCTACGGTGTCCTTACCCGCAGGCGTGGTCACGTCTTCGAGGAGAACCAGCGTGTCGGCACGCCCCTCTTCAACGTCAAGGCTTACCTTCCCGTCAACGAGTCGTTCGGTTTCACTGCCGATCTGCGATCACACACTGCCGGTCAGGCCTTCCCTCAACTGGTCTTCCATCACTGGCAGATTCTCCAGGGTGGATCGCCGCTTGATGCCTCGACGATGCCTGGTAGGATCGTTTCCGAGATGAGGAAGCGCAAGGGTATCAAGGTCGAGGTGCCCGGTGTTGACAACGTAAGTGCATTCCTGGATCATTCGGCCCATGCGGATACTAACTGGTCGTGCAGTACTATGACAAGCTATAGAGAACAGGTATCAAAAGTTTTAGATTCCTTTTTCTCTCGATCATTGCCAATCTGCATACTTCGCGCGCTCATCGGCGGTCGCTCGATACCAGAAACAGGTCGTCCTTGCGTATTCAGAGCGTGGACATTATGACCCGCCAGTTTTCAGGGTCGAACCTTTCAGGTCCAGCTCAAGAGACTGGCAATGATCCATTGGCTTTTAGCTTGTTCTTGTGTGATGTGGACAAAGGAAGATTCAATGTTATGCCCGTCGTATCAAACCTCGTATTTCCACTTGTGATGTTCCTTTGCTGGGTGTTGCTGCATTCCCAGACACAGCACGGCGTGGCTGGATTTGTTGCCATTCTCCCCTTTCGGCCAGAGGGGTATGCTTTGTGCGCCTCCCTCTCTGTCAATCCACTGTAACCTTTTATGTTGGAACTTGGGAAGGGTCAAGCTTGCAGGAATCCTCGTCACGTGCGTCTATTTAAACGCACTCGCCCAGGCCAGGCTCCCGATCTATGATGGGAGCGGGGGCTTGCGGAAAAACCTCGGATCTAGAGTCCCGCATAAGCTACTATAATACTGAGACCTTACTCTGGGGTAGCTGTCCTTGCACTCACCGCGCCTCTGACGCTCTGGACCTATTGGGCTTCTCGCAGAGGCTCCATCGCCCGTGCTGCTCAAGTGGCCTCGTGCGTTATTATCTGCGACAGAGCCAGGTGCGTACTTTAAGTCACGTACCTGTTTCTCGCGCGTTCCAAGGTTGAATCGAACAGTCTTGAGAAGGGTTGGGACACAGAAGGGTCGCGTCAATCGTACGGGAAAATGTTGGTGGAGGAGTCGGACAAACTGGCCTTCAAAGATTGGATCATTCCAAAGCTCGAGAAAATGTGAGTAAATCCTGCAGGAGTGAAAAGTCACATGCTGACGAGCCAAGTTCCGATGCAGATGCTGGAGTCCTCGCTGATTATGTGATCGCATTGATCGCAGCGGAGGAAACGGAGGACGCAGTACGAAACAACTGTTTAGACGCTCTCTCCGACTTTCTTCAAGATCGTGAGTCTACATCTCTCGCATTGAAGTTCTCGAGTTGACGCCCTAGATACGGCGCCATTCATTGATGAAGTGCTCGCTGCGGTAAGGACCAAGTCTTTCAGATCCAAGAGTACCCCAAATGGATCCTCCAAACCAACTGCTCCAGCCCAATCCAAGCTTTCCGCCGATGCCCCGCCGTTCAACCGGCCGACGGGACCAGCGAACGCTCAACGGCAGAACACCCGCCCGTCGCGCCCTTTGGCCAGTCCACAGGACCAGCGAGGGGAGGTTCCACGGAAGAGGAAACGCTACGAACGGGATACAAGTCAGCCGGCAGATGGGAGTGATGCGCATTACCAGCGAGAGAGTAATGGCCAGCGCCCACTGAAAGAGGTGGCTCGACGTGGGGGGAGGAACAGTCGAGGTGCGCTTGGAAATGTGAATCTTGGCCAGGCGCCGCCTGCTCTGCCTTCTGGAGCTCCAATAGCTCCTGCGACCAACTTTCCCGCCCTTCCCCCGCTACCCCCCGGGTTTTCAACCATGAACTATACGGATCCCATGGCGTTGATGGCAATGATGGGTATGGCCGTACCTGGTATACCTGGATTCCCCTTCGTTGCGGATCCTCGATCCATGGGACGAAGCCAGGCTAAAGGTGGGAAGAGGCGCTGCGAGGATTACGATACTAAAGGGTTCTGTGCTCTTGGGAGTGCGTGTCCCTACGAGCACGGAGGAGAGATAGTCCTCCCCAGGCCAAACGAAGGTATATGCTGTCCGATGCTACTCCTCTCCGGGGTCTTCCAGCCAAGCTTGGGCACCCCCTCGCGGAGAGGCCCAATCTCGTTGAAGCTCATGTCTAACATTGTGGCAGAGTATGACCCGAACCAGGCCCTCCTCGGTATGGAGGCACTCGGGAGCATTGGTGAAAGGGAGCGCGGCCATGCTTCTGGCTCGGCCAGGGGATCCAGGTCACGGGCACCCTTTTCTCAACTTGGCCCCAACTATGATCGCTCAAATAGCACAATCGTTGTCGAGCAGATACCCGAGGAGAATTTCAGCGAAGATGCCGTGCGTGGGTTTTTCTCGCAGTTTGGAGAAATCGTCCACGTCGACATGCAGCCTTACAAGCGACTAGCAGTTGTCAAGTACAGCGATTACTTTGCTGCTAGACGCGCATATGACAGCCCCAAGGTGATCTTTGACAACAGATTTGTCAAGGTGTACTGGTACAAGACAGCGTCGCTCGCAAAGCCGCCGCCTGACGCGGGTAATGGTATTCCCGGAGAGTCTACAGCTCCGGATGCCTCGGAGCTCCGTAACGACGGCCAAGAGGAGGTGGATCGCGTAGAGGTGGAAAGACGGCAGGCCGAGGCTCAGAAGGCGTTTGAGGAGAGGCGCAGAAAGTCACAAGAAGCCGCGGCGCGCATGGAAGAAGTGGAGAGGAAGCTGAAGGAGAATGAAGAGCAAACGAGGTTACTGAAGATTGAGCTGGCGAAGCGGGCAGCAAAGCAGAAGGATGCTACCGCTCTCGACGAAGCTACGCTCATTGATCAGCTCTCCTCCCTCCAAGCGGAAGCGCAAGGTCTGAATGCCGACTATGACACGGTCTCGGCTAGAGGGCGGGGACGCGGGACGGGTTTCCGGGGCAGAGGCTATCCGCATTCGCGAGGACGCGGGGTTGCATATTTCCGCGGAAGCTACCGTGGTCGCGGTTATGGTGCTTCGCCCTTTGGTGGCGGTCGAAGTGGTGTGAAGCGCCTCGACAACCGGCCGAGGAGGGTCGCGATTGTTGGAGTAGAGGCCGGCTCACGACAAGATGAAGTCCTTCGCGAACATCTTCTGGTGAGTGTCTGGTGCTGGATATGCTCGCATCGCGAGTGGTGACTGACATGGATGTAGAATAATTACGAGTATGAGAGCATCGAACCGCACCCCGAACGCCCCGATACACAGGTTGTCAGTTTCAAGGAGCGCTACATGGCGGAAATGGTACGTCTACGAAGCGCGTCTCCAGCAGATGGATGTACTGACGTGGTTAGTTCATCGAGCACGCAGTCGAGATTCCTGATATCGGCAAGATGGAGCTGGCATGGGTAGCCAATGCTGCTACGACGGCTGCTTCTGGAGCATTGGCGGCGCCGGCACCCCCCGGGTCGGATGGGGACATCAAGATGGAGGAAGGCAAGGCGGACGAGCAAGCCTCGGGCGCGGAGCAAGGAACTGGCGAGGATGGGGTTGAGAATACGGGGGGAGGGGAGGCCGATTACGACGTGGCAGACGATGAGGACCGCTGGATGGCGGCATGAGGATGCTTTTGGGGTGTGTGGGTGAGCATTGATTTCAAGAAGACATGTGGTCATTTCCCGCAACTGCACAAGATGATGGGTAGAGAATCTTCACCCTCCGGTCCCGTCTTGTAAGTACGGTAATGTAGTCCTTCTGTAACATATCTAGGTAGTCGACATGTGACCGTACGGTAAGGCTGGGCAGACATGTGCAGACGGGAACGGGTACCTATATAGTACTCAGGAGTACACGGCACTGGGTAGATTCTGTCACGTCCTTATAATTACAAATATGATATGCAGGTACCGACCCAGGGGACCAGTCAGGGCTGGCGCGGTTAATGTGGCTTGGCCGCGCTAGACCACAACCGCGACAAGCCCGAAATATTTGGCCTTAGGTCAACAAAAGGGTCTCTCATCGTTCCTCCGATCCATCCGAACGTCTCCTCAGCCCGCCAAACGACTCTGAGCTTCCCCTCTCTTCCGGCTCTGTTGCGCATTCTTGTCGTCTCCTCCGCAATCATGGCCGTCAATGTCAATGCCAGCTTCGTCTCGCCCACGGCCGATGCCAAGGTTGCCCACCACATGGTGCAATTGGATCCCAGCGGCCTCCTGGCCACCCTCCTGAACGGCCTCAGCACCTCCACTGTCCTGCTGACCCTTCTCTTGATGTGCGTGGCCTACGATCAGTGTAAGTCAAAGCCGCAATCGCTGGGGAGACACCAAACATGTCAGACTCACCCGTGTGCGCAGTCAAGTACATCTGGAATAAGGGATCCATCGTGGGCCCTGCCTGGAAAACCCCCTTCATCGGTCCCTTTCTCGACTCTGTAAACCCGAAATTCTCAAAGTACCACGAGAAATGGCTTTCGGGTCCACTGAGCTGCGTCTCCGTCTTCCACAAGTACGATGGCTCCACGCCGGCTCCCCTGGCGCGCCTCCCCCACAACCCCCGCGTGCTGACCTCCTCCCCAGGTTCGTTGTCATTGCTTCTACCCGCGATATGGCTCGGAAGGTTTTCAACTCGCCCACCTTTGTGAAACCATGTGTTGTGGATGCCGCCTATAAGCTGCTTCGCCCGCAGAACTGGGTTTTCCTTGATGGAAAGCCCCATGTCGACTATCGCAAGGGTCTGAATGGTCTCTTCACCCGTCAGGCCATTGGCCAGTATCTGCCCGGGCTCGAGGAGGTCTATAACGACTACTTCAAGCGTTTCGTGCACAAGTCCCAGGTGGAAATGGGCGGCAAGGCCATGCCTTTCATGCCCGAGTTCCGCGAAATGTTGACCGCCATCAGCTGCCGTACCTTTGTCGGCCACTACATGTCCGACGAGACCATCAAGAAGATCGCCGACGATTACTATCTCATCACTGCTGCGCTGGAGCTCGTCAATTTCCCCATTATCCTCCCCTTCACAAAGAGTTGGTACGGGAAGAAGGCTGCCGATATGGTTTTGGCTGAATTCGCAAAGTGTGCGGCAAAGAGCAAAGTTCGAATGGCCGCCGGAGGAAACAAAGAGTGCATCCTGGACTTCTGGGTTGCGCAGATGCAGGAGTCCGAAGCCTACCGCCAAAAGGTCGCGTCTGGCGTCCAGGTCGACGACGCCGAGAAACCCACCATGCTCATCCGCGACTTTAGCGACTTTGAGATCTCCATGACTCTGTTCACCTTTCTGTTCGCCAGTCAGGACGCTACTTCTTCGGCTGCCACTTGGTTGTTCCAGATCATGGCAGACAGACCCGAGTACCTGGACAAGGTCCGCGAGGAGAACCTCGCCATCCGGAACGGCGATCGGCATGCGCCCATCACCCTCGACCAGATTGAGAGCATGCCTTGGACGCGCGCGGTGGTCAAAGAGGTTCTCCGGTACCGCCCTCCCGTGATCATGGTGCCGTATATCGCTAAGAAAGATTTCCCCATCACCGACACTTATACCGTTCCCAAGGGCGCCATGGTTGTTCCCACCACGTATCTTGCGCTCCATGACAAGGAAGCTTATCCCGATCCCGACTCATATGTCCCTGAACGCTGGATCACGGGCGATGCCGACAAGCAGACCAAGAATTGGCTCGTGTTCGGTGTGGGTCCGCACGTCTGCCTTGGCCAGGTATACGCGCAGGCGAACCTTATGCTCATGATCGGCAAGGCCAGCATGTTGCTCGACTGGAAGCATGAGGTTACTCCCTTGAGCGAAGAGATCAAGGTGTTTGCCACGATTTTCCCCCAGGTAAGAGATCTCCTTCGCTCTTCTCCCTTGAATTGACTGACGATGAGGCAGGACGATTGCCTGCTGACCTTCTCCAACCGGCCAGCCTAAGCTGTCTCGTTGCCCATTCGCTGTTTGATATACATTCCAGAGGCACTCCGACCCTCGGGTACAGAATTTAGATTTACAAGCCTTGCATTTTCGGTTCTTATTGGGAGCCGTGGCCTCCATGCCCTCGCCTCCATTCCAGCTTCTTTGACATTATGATTGAGCATAAGTTGCTAATGGCGTTCGTTGGCGGACAAGGGGCGAAAGGATCATGAGCATCGGAAATAATAGTGTTTAATTGTATATAAGGCTGGCAGGGGATCTGGATATGGCAACGTCGAGGACAAGTTTACTTGTCGTAATGGTAGCTGAAATGTAGCTCTCTCATAAGGAACCATGCCTCTGATTTGCCGGGAGCCACATAGCCGTCTTAATGTTATATGGTCTGGTGCCCACGAGTGACGAGATAAATAGTGCATGGGTGTCTCAGAAGCTATGACCCACTTCGAGATTTCTATGGATGTTCTGACGTCCACTCATGTCAACACCAACCCCAACCATAAATACTAGCCCACGACGCCGTACCTTCACACGACATTGCCGAACCTCATTCACTGAAAGATCACTGGCTACCCATCTGTAGCCACTCCGACCCCCTCGCCATGGCGCCCGCCGCGTCGTCCGACGAGCGAGTCGGGCCTCCAGCTTCCTTCATCGAGGTCGCCAAGCCCTATCTCCTGCAGTCAGCCATTGAACGCCGTCTCAGTGATCTCAACATGTCGGACGCCAGAGAGGACGCCGTGCGGCTTCAAGGCGTCGCCTGGATTGACAGCGTTCGCCGCAGCCTCCAGCTTCCCGTGCGAACCTTCAACACGGCCGTCGTTTACTTCCACAAGTTCCGCTCGCTCCATGCCGACAACGAGTACAATTGGGCCGATGCCAGCGCCGCCGCTCTCTTCACTGCATGCAAGATTGAAGACACGCTCAAGAAGTCGAGGGATATTCTGTGTGCCAGTTGGAACCTGAAGCTGCCCGTGGGCGAGCATCTTGCGCCCGACGATCCGCGCTTTGAGAACCCCTCGAAGCTCATCATCGGTCTGGAGCGGCTGATGCTGGAAAGTGCAGGTTTTGATTTCCGGAATCGACATCCCCAGAAGTTGTTGGTGAAGCTGGCGAGGACCATGGGGTTTGGCGTGGAAAGAGAGGCGAGGACCGCTTGGAATCTATGCTTGGATCTGTACAGGACGTTTGCGCCGCTCAAGCAGACGGCAGCAACCATGGCGATTGCGTGTATTGAGTTGGCGGCCAGGTTACATGATTCGAAGCCGGAAGAGCTTGTGGACAGGGGCCCAATGTCCTATGACAAGTGGAAAACCAGTCGGGCTGAAGTAATGGGTTCGTTGCATGATATATTTCTATCCAGTCACCACGTGCTGAATTCACTGCAGAGACGCTTCTGGACCTGCTCGACCTTTACACCCATCACCGTACCGCTACTGCCGTGGGACCCTTCTACCCCCTCGAGACCTTTATTGACATCCGCATCCGTTTAAACCAGGAAGCCTCGGCGGCGAACATCCCACGCTTCGCCGCCTACATTGCGGAAGCAAGCTGGCCACGCTCCACCAACGGCTCTGCCTCCAAGCTGCGCAACGGAATCGACACGGCCAGTCCTTTGACGCCCGTCACCCCAGGGACGACCTCGCCGTCGGCCATGGCAACCCGAGGCCACGGCGGCACAGTACGCTTCATGCTTGACGCGGCGCGGGCTCGACACGAACGCGCCGAATACGACAAGTATCATGAAGCAGAGGAAGAGGAGTACGAAGTGGAGATTGCTGTTGAGCCAGAGGTCAGCTCGCGTGGGCGCTGATTCTGCAGAACCGACCTGCAGAAGCCCAATGCTTCAAGAAAGACCTTGGTCTTGTTCAGAGCGACCCAATGATTACTTGGTTGTCACATGGGTGCTAATGAGACGTGTCCAAATAGGTCAACAACGCACCCTCACTCGATAGTGGAATTACGGCACACAGACCCGAGAGTCGGCCGTCATCCTCTTCTCGTTCTAGCTCAAAACCGTCTGGTGCGGATCGAGCGGAGTATCAGGCACAAGGCGACGCTTCACCCATGGTTGGTCGAGAGAAAGCCTGCGGCTCGTCGGACGGTGACCGTTCCATGAGCATTTCCACTGGTGGAGAGGGGCAGTCATGGGCCTCCTCATGACGAAGGTTCGAGAGGCAGCTACATAGATGGAGAAAGGGAGGAGTCTTCGGCTGGACGGAAGAGGATTTACCAACTGGAAAACCATGGAGGAGGAGTGGGAAGGATGAGAAGAGAGCAACTGAGAGTTGACTAGGGAACAGGGGCAAGATTAGGGCAGCATTGCTGCCGTAGGGGCTGGATGATGGACCTCCAAAAACGTTTATACCATACACAAGGCATCATTATCGGTGAGGTAATACTCGTTGTGGAGGAACTGGAACTTCCACGAGGCGACGCTGGCTGTTTTCATAACGATGACAAAATAAACGCACCATCTTTATACAGATTTGTTCCGCCTATGCTTCAGGTGTACCGTTCTCACTACAAGAGTCGCCCGGTTGGTTTCTCGTACCCGAGACACGTTGTCCGTGAGTGAACCAGCACATGGTGAGGAGCTAACAGGTACAGGTATCATGCCCCCTCGATCCTTGGAGCCCACCATACCCATGGTTGCGTACATTTAACGGATTGGCTTAGGGAATTTATAGTTCTTCTTATCGTTCCATCAAGGGTTTCGATGGTTGAAATTGAGGGGTCCGGGTTGGGCGCTCGCCTTCTTCACCCCTTAGAATGGTGCATTTTCAAACCGTTGAAAAGCATTACTCTGCAATAGGAAGAGAAGATCAAAGTCATGACTGTTCATTGCCAGAATAAGAAACCGTTACATTATATATACACACGGTATGAAACCGAATTCTCTCGCAGAACTCACAGAACGAGGCATGCACAGCCAGCACAACATGAATGCAAACAGTGACACATTTGCCATCCGCTGTACCGAGCTCAGAAAATAGGGAGGGGGGAACTGCGTAGTCCATGATAGGGAGAAATCCATTTGGACAGACCAACGGACCCGTCCGCAAATCCTGGTGAAGAGAAATCCGACGAGACTCTGCGTCAGGGTTGCACAATGTTTACTTCTTCGCCGGGTACTTCTTGAAAAAGTATCTACGGACATCTGTTAGCCTCATTATGGATCTTCGCGAAAAGCCGGACCAAACTCACTGGCTGACATAGTAGTCCCCCAGGGCAAACAGACCCACAACACCTGCCCACGTCCCTACTAGCTTCCACGTCAACTTATTGGCAGCATACTTCCTGTACGCGCCAATGCCGAGGAGGGTTCCCAGAATGCCCAACGTCAGAGCATTGCCCAATATAACGGGATTCTTCGCATTCTGCTTCGCTATGTCGCTGCCACGCTTGGCCTTCTCCTTGGCCTTGTCCTTGGCCTCCTTCTCCTTCGCGGCCTGTTGCCTGGCGCGCTCCTCGAGCTCGATGCGTTCGGCCTGCGTGTCCGTCTTTATCGACTGGGACTCGAAGTCTGACGGGACAGAGGAGACGTGGGGGGAGTCGACGTCGACGAGGGAGTGGACACTTTCGTCGGAGCGCTCGACTTCGGGCATGGCCGGAGCACGGCTGAGTGAATCCAGTCAGTATGATTCGAAGTGTGGAGGGATATGGAGGTGAGTGGCAAGCCCAATGGTTCGCGTGAGTTAGAGGTGCTGACAGCGAACAAAGGGACTTGCTAGGTAGAGGAGAAGAACGTACGCCTGCGCTCTGGTTAGCAGCCGTGATGCACAGTAACAGCTATGTGGAGTACTCACTTCTTCGGCACTCTGGTGAGGGCCCTTCTTCGCTACATCTGCGTAAGACATGGTGATTTGCTGTTATATGGACAGGTGCTAGCTAGACAAGCTTGTATAGAGTATGTATGTCGAATAGCGACCGAGACGTAGATGGACGGAGTCGTTGTATGGAGATGAGAGACGAGTGAAGATGGAGTGAGGCGATACCAGAAGAATGGTGGCTGGCACGCGGGATGTTATACTCGTCAAGGGACGGCTTGTGACAGGACGGTGGCAGGGTTTTGACTGCTCGGGAGAACCAAGGCGGGCGACCAGGCCCATCTGATGCAAGGCCACGAGCTTGACGTGATGGTCGGAAACGGACTAGCGCACTACGTCATGCCCAGCGGCAGGAAGTGCTGCCGAGAAGACAAAGCATGGGTGGACACAGCGGCCTGGAATGACTACCTAGGTACCTACCTACTACTTAGTACACAGTACTGTACCTAGGCTAGACTAGGTATCTGGGAGAGGGTGATGGTGTTTAGTACTTTTTTTGTTTTTCTTGATTTACTGTGTGTGTCTGTGGACACAGTAAGCAACATGCTATGTAGGGTGCGTTTCTGGACATGGCAGAGATGTCAACGCCGGAAATGCTATGCCGTCTTCGTACAGTACGCGCCTCCAAAATGCCATCCATACAATACAATGCTAATCGTACATTGACTCTTTTGCCATTGGTTTTTCTCACTTCGTTGCCTTCTTTTCCTTCTTCTGCATCTCGACATTCGCGTCCCTCTCGTCATGCCAGGCCTTGGGAATCACCTCGTTGCTCTCGCTCACTGCCTTCTGCTCCTTCTTTGCCTCTGCTGGCGGAGGACTGACTGGCTCAGTGGCGCTCTCGGAACGAGGCTCCTGCGGATTCTTTGTGGCCGGTCCAGTGTAGTGCTTATCCGAGTCGCCATAGTCTTGCTTGACCTGCTCAGTCGCTGCCAGGGCTCTCTGCTCCCTAGACTCGCTGTCGCCGGTCGATGATACCGAGGCCAGTTCGGGACTAGGGTTTTCCGAGTCAGGTGCAGGGAGCTGCGCTTCGTCCGCAGTCACGTCGTCATTCTCGTCCGTGTCCAGCTCTGAGCCGTAGATTTCGGGGTACTGTCTGAAGCAGTTCTGCATGTCCCTACCAGGACGTCAGCAAAGCCAGGTTGCCAAGATGGCTGCTGGAAGTCGCAATGACTTACTTGAACTTCTCCACGCAGTCCATGCCCTTGGGCTCCTCTGTTGAGTATACGAAGCAGCTGAACGCAGCCTTGAATTCCTCGCCGCAAGGTCCATGAGCCATGCCCCCTAGACAAGGGCAATCCCAATTGATCTCTCCAGTCTCCGGATTGAACGCGCCTTGCTGTTCGGCTTCCTCCTCTAGTTCCTCGACGCTGCCTGATGCAGCCGTCTCTTCGTGCGTTTGAGTTGCCTTCTCTTTCTCGGCAGCAGCAGCAGCCGCTGCTTCAGCGGCCTCCGCCTTCCGCCTCCTTCGCTCCTCCGCGATGGCATCAATGGTTGGGAGTATTTCAGTTTCGTTGTCCGTCTCGGGAATGACCGGGATGACTACGCGATGGTGTTAGCCAGACCTGCAACAAGAAAGCGTTTGTTCTCCCACCTCTGGGTTCTTCGGCAAACAAATCGGTGCTGTTGTACGAGTATATCAGGGCGCCTGCAATGCCCAAGCGTGCCGCCAGGCTTTTCCAACTCCTCGACTTTTCGGCGGGCGGAGCTGTGCTAAGAAGTCGTCGCGACGGTGCCAAAGTGCGCGGGAAAGCGCGCACCGCCGATTGCCGCGCAACCAAGCGCGATGCAGGCCGGAACATGTTGCTGGCGAAGCACACGAAGGAAACGAACTGCACAGTGCGTGTGTGGAAAGAATGTGGTGGTTGCGTCAGTCCGTTGATCGAAAGATGAGAAGCGCAGGATTTCTAAGCGGAAAGCCGAACCGAGCGGCGCGCCAGTGCCTGGGTTTCGTTCCTGGCGATCTGATCTGCCGGAGGCTTGTCCATCTATAGATGACCACGAAAACAACAAACCCATGTGCTCAAGCGGTTGGAAAGCTCAGAAAAGTCAGAATTCTGGATTCTTTAGAAACTAATATACACCAAACCTTCCTTTGGCGTGCCCAAATAAACTACCTGGATTCCCCAAAACCAATACGAAGAGACGCCGCCCACCATTGTAGGTATTCCCCCCTTGGTTGCCACGCAAACCGAACCCGGGATGCAAGACGGGCATCATAATGAGGTTCGGGGCCTCCTAGATCTCTACGCGATTGAAGCCCTCATTTCCTTCTCCGATTGGTTGTGCAGTCCCATCCACGCTGGCACGCTTCACCCCGATATTGTCCTCACTCTTGCCCACTCCAAACGTCCTTATGGCCTCCGTCAGCGCATTGATGGCATCTTCCGGACTCATAGATCCAGGCAGGCCGGCGCCTCCAAGGCTAGCACCGATCTTCTTGGTGGCCTCTTCAAAGCCTCGGACACGCCTTTGGAACGTCAGTCTATCCAGGAAGAGCTGCTGGCGACGTCGCTGAAGTTCACGGCGCTCTGCGGCGAGCAGCTTCTCGAAATCATCAAAGTGTGCCAACTTCAGCTGGAGCTTTTGAAGCTGGAGGTTTACGGCCCCAGACACGAGGCGGGAGATGTGACGCTCTTCATGAGAAGCCAGAGCTGAAGCACGCGCAGCGGACAGCGCGAAAGGCAGCGTTACGAGAGGGTTCGCCCCGGTCGAGCTCTGCGCGGCGGCGCTGTCTCCCGTAGACGCAGTCTGTTGGATGGTGTCTACCTCCATGGCGTCTTCATTCTTGACATCTGATGCTGCTGCTGAGGCAGGTGCCTGTTCCTTCTCCTTGCCTTTCTCGGAGCCTGCTGCCGGTACTTTCTCGAGCTTGTCTTTTAACATGCGCCTCATTTCTGTCACGCTCCTTCCTGACGCGACAGCAGCTTCGGTCACGTTTGCAGGAGCCAACCCAGCCAGGAAGCTCACGACGCTGAGGACAGGGTTATCCGCATGGTGAATCGGTATACGCCCTTGGCTCAGAAGACCGAGGTCCCGGACAAACCGTTGCGATTGGGACATAGGTTCTTGTTGAGGGATCTCCGGTTCCTCGTATTTGTCCTCGATCTCCAATTGAAGGAATTTCATGACACATTGCTCACGGGTCTTGGTCTGGACATGGTCGGCCACGCTGTTCCAGTCGTCATCGAATCTCTCCAATCCTTCTAGCAGGAGAAGCACTTCCTCGTCCGACCACTTATCCTCGGGCATACCCGCACCGGGGTCATCGCTCGCAGAGATCTTGACAAAGTCTTTGGTGCTCCAGTTCGAAGGAAAATGCTTTTCGAAGAAGCACCTCGGGCAGATGTCGCGCAAGCTAGATGCATTGCCCTTCGGTTGAGCAGATTGGTCAATCGTCTTCTCATACCGGTAGTAGACGCTGGTACAGTCAACGCCACAGGTGTTGCAGTGAACCGCCTTGGCCGGTTCCTTCTGAGCCGCCTCGAGGTCCTTCACGGCAGCACCCGTTGCGCCATTGGAAGCACCTTCGCCGTTAGCCGCCTTGTCCTTGGGCTCAGAGACGGCCTCCTTGCCGTTGGGTTCGTAGATGTGTCGATGAAGTAACGTCTTCGTCTCGGTCTTGGGCTGCTGGCTTGCAGCTCGCTCGGTGCCAGGATGTGGCTTCCCTTGAGACTTGACCACCTCGGGAGCTGGTTGAAATGCCTGGATTCCCCTTGGGGTGTCCACAGTAACCCTGAAGTGGCTTGTGTTTGGGGGGCCAATGTTTGATGGCCTCTCTTGGGGATCAACCTGTCCATGAGTGTTAAATCAGCGGCGGTAGTAATCGTCCGGGAGAGGTCTACCTGATAATTGATCAAACCCCACTGCTCTAGAAATGCGTGTACCCTCATGATCGCACACACATCACCAGCCAGATTACGACGGCATGCCGTGACAGTGAGATATTCCTCTGGGTTTAGCCGGTACGTGTTGATCATGAAGTCGCGGTAGTCCCGATACACGGCGGGTGTCTTGCTCCGGTTCCTCCCGTTGAAGAACTCTGGAAGTGCCTTTCGTTCGCGGTAGTCAATATACCGCATATCGAACCAAGAGGCATAGCTTGGGATGACTGTTGCGTACGTTTGCGCAACGAAATGCGCTCGAGCTGATGATTCCAGGGCGGCTTTCGCCTGCGCCTCGGGGTCTGCGTTCTCGGCGGCATCGCCATCTTTCCCTTTCTTGGACTCGTCCACGCCGGTCATCTCCTCGTCATCTTGAGCATCCGCATCTTCGGCTTCGGGCCGCGGCCCTTCAGGCGCATCGAGTGGGTTGTCTGACACGGGTGCGGGAGCGACTGCGGACTGCTCTCTGGAAGACTCTTTGATGGGAGGGTCTTCGGCCATGGAGACATCTAGCGCAAGGGTTATTGATATGTACAGAGCTAAGAGATCCATCCGACTAATAATCGAGGACAGAGATAGTTATTGCGCAAAGCTGTGCGAACTAGAGGTAGCGGGTTTCAATGGGTAATGCATACCTTGATCTACGGAACCGGCGGGCTGTGTGGGAGCCGCACCTTCAGCGCCTGCAGCGGTCAAGGGAGTCTGCGCAGACGTAATAGGTGCACTCGCATCGTCGGCCATGGCCTTCGCAGTGACGGGTGATATACGCGACGGACTGGTGAGGAGCCACTCCTTGCGGCGAAGGTGAGGCGATTGTCTGGACGAACAGAATTCCAAGTCAAGAACAGGTGAATGTGGCCGCAGCGATCAGTAGAGCAACCGCGAATATGCAGCGGGTTATTGGGGATGGGATGAGATCGTAGTCGTCCAAAAGTCGTGCCTGGGGCGGTTGTCGCGTCGAACCGTCGCGGTGCGTCGCAATGCTTTGGGAATGCTTGGCGTTGAGGATCGGATCACGTGAAAAAGCTTGATTCAGCAACGAACATTTGGTGGAACCCGGCAAGGGCCGCGCAAAGGCGAGCGGACAGCCGAGGACTTCCGAGTGCTTGTTGCGTGAGAAGGTGGCTTAACACAACTTCCTCAATTCCAGCGGTGTGCCATCTCATCTTTCTGCACGCCTCTTTCCCTTGCTTCCTCCCTCCAGATCTGTTCGACCATCCCCGGACATGTTCTCCCTCGCGCCTCGGTCCGTCCTCCGCCAGGCACGGACACAGTTCCGCCTTTCGCAACCCACTGTCGTCCCTCAGTATTCGGCAATCGCGCGGCTACTCTCAACCCTGGCGGTCCTTGAGCAAAGAGATGGGAAGCTCAGTGTACAATCGCTGGCTACAGTAGCGGCAGGACAGAAGATTGGTGGTTCAGTGACTGGTTTAGTCGCTGGAAGCGGGGCGAAGGCCGTGGCAGAGGCGGCGGCGAAGGTGAAGGGTGTGGAGAAGATAATATACATTGAGAATGGCGCTTATGATCGGGTACGAGCCACTCTACAATCGAAGAGACGGGGCTGACCGGAACACAGGGTTTGCCCGAGAATTGGGCGCCGTTGCTGGTTGAGAACGTTAAGAAGGGCGGCTTCACACATCTCATTGCTGCACACGGTGCCTTTGGGAAGAGCTTGCTTCCTCGAGTTGCAGCCCTTCTCGACAGTCAACAGATTTCAGACGTGACTGGGGTTGAGAGCGAGGACAGTGAGTAGACTCTATTCGCGGGAATGATTCTGCCATGTCGCTCACATACGGGCAGCGTTTGTGCGACCCATCTATGCCGGGAACGCCATCCTTACCGTCCAATCCTTGGATCCCATCAAAATCCTCACCGTGCGAGGTACTGCGTTCCCTACCCCCGAGACGGAGGGTGGATCGGCAGCAGTGGAGGAGGGTGTTGACCCCAAGGTCGAGTCTCCTACCGAGTGGCTCTCGGAGGACCTTGCAAAATCAGACCGGCCGGATCTGGGCTCCGCAGAGAGGGTGGTATCAGGTGGCCGTGGATTGAAGTCGAAGGAGGAGTTTGACAGGCTTATCCCTCCTCTGGCAGACGCTCTTGGTGCGGCCATTGGCGCGTCCAGGGCCGCCGTCGATAGCGGATTCGCAGATAACAGCTTACAAGTTGGACAGACTGGAAAGAACGTCGCTCCTCAGCTGTACCTCTGCGCCGGTATCTCTGGCGCAATCCAGCATCTTGCCGGGATGAAGGACAGCAAGGTCATTGCTGCCATCAACAAGGATCCCGAGGCCCCCATCTTCCAAGTAGCGGATGTGGGACTAGTGGGAGATCTGTTTGAAAAGGTACCCGAGCTGACCGAGAAGTTGAAGGCGCAGTAGATGAATATCCCTTATCCCTTGTTGCTTAGTCATCTGTCCATAGAGGTAGGTAGAGTGTAAGAGCTTTGAAGCAGGAACAATGATTTCTCTTTCCCATTTGCCAGGAATCCCAGAATGCGGATGCAGCACTCTGTAGTCCAGTCGAGCGGTTCTTTTACCACTGTTGGCAGGAATTGGACGTAGAAGTAGACTGCTTCCCACAAATGCCCAGGTGGCAAACCGGCGACGCGGGGTCTTGGCCGCGTTGGGTGTGGTGGGGAGACGGACTGCTCGTATAGCTCAGATCCTCTGACGTCTCTCCCACAACATGCACGCGACGTTGGAATGTGACAAGGCCTCACTCCTTCTGCGGCCTGGTCATAAGGCATCCAACCCCTTAGCATGTCTCCAAACGCATGCATCTTCTTCCCTCTCCTCCGCTGGCGCTGACGTGTTTGTAAGAATCCTTGAATAGCTCAACTCTTATCGCCTTTGTTCGACAGCTCCGTGATACTGCCGCCACATTTGCACCCAACCTCACCCCAGACCCAACTCTCTCCAGGTGCTCCTCTCACGACCTTCTCCATATGCTAGAGGTTTCCAGATAATGCCTGCGTTCCAAGCCTCTACATGGATTCCCTTTGAACTGAAGCATGGCCTCATCTCCCTCGCCAGAAACGGAGAATCCGTCTGGTAACCTCGAGAAAGACGGTGCTTCTGGAAACAGGTGCAGCGGCTCCACTGCTGTCCCTAATTATGGTGGACCTACCGACGGCGTAATACCCCCCAGTGGTTCTAGTGCACCAGAGAGGGCAAGATGGACACTACGCAAGAAGTACCAAGAGGGCGAGGAGACGTAGGCCACGACCCAGTCACTCTACCGCATTTGTAAAAGTTTATAGGTGCTGACAAGTCCTCACAGCCACTGGTGGTTCGCTTCCACCGCAGTCCCGTAATTACTTCATCAGTGGTGATATTTCCAGCCTGCCTGACTAACGCTTTTAAAGACTACTAGCTGCCACGATCGGCCCCCTCGCCAATGTCTCCTCACTTGCGGCCCTAGTCAATCCTTGGACAGCAATCGTCTTCATCAACGGAGAGTTTGTCCCTCAATATAACGGTATCAACATTAAAGATCCCTCCTGGTAATGACCTGCCCCTCTGAACGAACGCCAGCTAGCAGGGCTAACATCACCTAGGATCTATTGGCTTAACGTAGGGAGCTTGGTTTGTGGTTTTATAGGGAACGTGTTCCTCTTGCTAAACTTTACTCAACGGGTGCGATACCTCATTGCGCTACCTATGACCATCTTCTTTTGGTACCTTGCAACCGGTTTGGTAAGTGATAGTCTATGTCGTATAACGCCGGGTCCTTCTGGCCAACCCTTTTCTAAGTCTTCTAGCTCATGGGTATCACCCTCTCCATGAACATCTATGCGCCGCCCAGCCGCCCGGATCAAATCTACACCCAGGCCTACTGGTATGCAGTTTCAGCCGCGGTCTTCTACATGTTCTGCTCCATTATCCTCATGATCAACATGTTTGGCTACTTCCGAGGCCATTACCCGAGCGAATTCAAGTTGACCGACGCCCAGCGGACCCTCATCCTGCAGACAATGGCCCTCTTTATCTGGCTGGCCGGAGGAGCAGGCGTCTTCTCCGCCATAGAGCAGGAAGCAGGCCAAACGGGTTGGCAGTTTTCAGACGCAGTAGGTCGGTTCCATTCGAAGTGTCGTTCCAGTCCACTGACTATTCGGTCAAGCTGTACTTTTGCGACGTGACAATATTGACGGTTGGCTTCGGCGACCTCTCCCCCACGACCAGCCTAGGCCGAGGTCTCATCTTTCCCTACGCCGTCGGTGGCATCATCATTCTAGCCTTGGTCATCTCCTCAATTTACAAATTTATGAGGCAGATGTCGACTGAGAATATCGTCCAGAAGAGGGTGCACTGCATGCGGGAACGTACCCTTCAACGAACGGTCAGCAGCTCCTTCGATCTCCGAGCTCGCGAACACGAAGTCCATCACTTGATACGCAACCGCAGTGTCAGGGACAGAAAGATCAGCAGGCCCTATCAATTGCGGGAATGGAGGAGGAAAATCCTCGATTCTACGCCGAACCCCTTGAGCACGGTCCGCCAACCTCCTCCCATCATCATGCGCGAGGAGAAGGATCGGTTCGATGCCATGAGACACATACAGCAACGCGCTCACAGGCTGAAGAAATGGGGCGCAGTGACGTTCTCAATCATCGCGTTCACCATTCTGTGGTGCATAGGCGCCGTGGTGTTTTGGAGATGCGAGAGAACGGTTCAGTCAATGTCTTATTTCAATGCGCTCTACTTCTGCTACATCTCCCTCCTGACCATTGGCTATGGAGACATAGCGCCGAAGTCCAACGCGGGACGTTGCTTCTTCGTCATCTGGAGTGTCATTGCAGTGCCTACCATGACAGTACTCGTGTCACATCTGGGAGACACCGTTGTAGCGAAGTTCAAGAGGTGGTCCAGTGCACTGGCCGACTTCACCGTCCTCCCAAAGCAAGGCATATGGCGCAACTTCCTCAACAAGCATCCGTGGCTTCTAGCCCGGATCCAGAGTAAGGAGGAGGCCCGTGCCTTGAAGAAGAGGGTCGAACGAGGGTTCGAGACTTTGGATCCTGAGGCAGCTGTCGGGAGTGATGGGCGGAGCTTTGAACGGGTTGATGCAGCGATCCCACCCCAAGGCGACACCCCGGGCGTGGATGGCGGGGAGAGGCCGGCGGTTCGGGTCCTGGAGGCTGAACATGATATTCAACATGTGCCTTCGCCTCAAGAGCTATCTCGCCGGTTGGCGGAGTGCATCAACGATGTGGCCGGCCATCTCTGTCTGCCGACGCCGAAGAGTTATTCGTGGGACGAATGGTTCTCGTTTAGTCAGCTGATCCGGCTGTCCTGGGAGAATGCAGACGAAGAGGAAGGCGTCTTCGTCGAATGGGACTGGATCGGCGAGGACAGCCCGTTGGTCAGTGGTCTGACTGAGAGTCAGTGGCTGCTGAACCGGCTGTGCGAGGCTTTGATAAGGGTGGCGAAGAGGAGAGAACGGGAAATGCTGCTTCCGGAGAGGCAGGCATACGCTGATGAAGGGAGAAGGCACCGATCTGACGAGAGAGCCAGTGCAAGTGGTAGTAGCGATGGGAAGAAGGAGAGAGGGAAGAAGGAGAAGGAGAAGGAGAAGGAGAAGGAGAAGGAGAAGGAGAAGGAGAAGGAGAAGGAGAAGGAGAAGGAGAAGGAGAGGATGGACTATGAAAACCAGGGGGAAGGTCGGGGTGTTGATGAAGGTAGAGCCGTGGAATCGTTGCCCTGAACGCCGCTACCACTTTCCTGCGTTTGTCTTCGGCACGTGAAAATATCTCGTGTCTGGTTATTTCTGTAACTACAACTAATTTATTTTCTGGTATATAAGTGACAATTATTTTCCTTACTTTCGCCCTGAGTACAGGATAGCGAAAAAGGTCTATCGGCTTCCAAAAGGCAAGAGTCACGCAGTATTGCACCGATTCGGCCCGGTCGACCTTTTTATTGCCATTTGGAGGGCCCTAGTTCGAGTCTTGCTGTGGCCTATAAATCTTTTCCTTTTTTTTAAAAAAAGAGGAATATATCTATGTATATATATATATATATTTAGGGCTGGTCCGTAACTTCTAGGGGCGTACGTAGCTAGGAGGGTAAAGGCACCTGAGTTCCTCGATACGATTGGAATATCCTTTTACCTGCTCAGTATTAGTATAGCAGTTGGAGGTAGGTAAGGGTATCACTCTTTAACTTGTAGCACACCCGGGACAAGAGGTGCTGAGTCGGCTAACGGGGAATTTGAAGGCGACACAAGTGGCGTAGGACATGAAGCGGCCGTAGAATGAAGCTAGTTGACACAGGCGTCATGTTTTTAGCGGAATGGTAACGTTATGGGCAACTCACATATGCCCGCTCTAGACGTGCCTAGTGACTGATCCCACGCAAAGAAGGGGTTTCGAGCGGAAGGTCAAGGCACGGTGCTGGCTCCCTCACATCCGACTGAATAACCCCCCTACATACACTGCCTCCGTGCTGCTCTTTTGCACTAGCTACGTAATAACATTCAGCTCTATAACGAGGCTCTACCTATCAGCATCATCAGGTGGTACCCAATCTAGTTGGGCTGACTAGGTAGTCTCGCCTACAGAGGATCTGCAAAGGGAGGGGAAAGAGAGGTGGTCGAGTCGGACGTGGCAACCCGCTCCAAGTAGGTCGTGAAAGTGGATTCACCAAACGAGGAACATTTCCGGAGACGATTCCAGATAAACCGGCCGGATCAGAGACCGACATTGTGTCTCATTTACGCCGAACGCACACGGGCACACGCTAGTCTATCTAGGCCAGCACATCGAGATAACCTATCCTCCCTCTCCTGCTCCTGCTCTCCGCTGCCCTCCCCACTCAAACGGGTATATGAACATCTCCCCTTCCTCCACCAGGCAACTTCACTCTTCCGTCGTCCCACGCAGATGGGATTGCAGGTCGAGCTCAGCTTCTGCAAGCGCTCGCTCCGCTCTATACGCGTACGTTCACATCCATTCGCCTCGCCTGGTCACCCGTAAAGAGGAAAACGATATCATACAACGAAAAACCGACAGAGAATCACTCTGGCATCCAAGCAAAACAAGCGCGACATGCCGTACACAAGCGGCCGTCAGAAATCGACGAACGCCAGACCCAAGCTGGCAAAAACGAGAAGGGACAGCAAGAAGGAAACATCTTTTCATCGTGAAACAACGCTATGCGCAGAAGCCAGTGGTGCAAATGGACAATCGAACGCCGTGCTAGTTCGCTCGAACGCGCATGCAGCCTGGTAGCGCAGAAAACGCTGCACATGTACAGGAAGCGCGGCGGGGTTATTACAAAGTCGCTATAAAGGAATACGAATTGTCCGGCTGGATAGGAAGAGACACAGGGTGGTGGGTATTGTTGGGTTTCACTCGGATTTTCAATCCGCACTACCATAGATATATTTGTGGTTCTCCAGAAGGTATTGGACTGCGTTCCGCTGGAGAGGGGCGTCGGTGAGTTCGCGCTGGATATCCATCGGGCGCATAATCGTTGGCGCGAAGACAACCGCGAGGTTGAGAGCCGACATCTGATAACGTATAAGTCGGGTGTACGGCGGTTGCTATTTTCCAGGGGCACTTACGAGGTTCTCTTTTGAGTGCTGGATCACACGGGACAAGTGGAATACCAGAAACTGCAGGCAATCGCGATGCGTACGAGGTATCTCGTTGATTGCACTGATCATCGCCTTGGCCTTTCGATCTGGGTCTTCGATTCCTGTTTCTGATTAGCGGGGAATCTACGCTATTTGCCGGACAGCACTCACGGCCGGCTTCCAGGAACTGGTCATAGACATCAAACGTAATCAATGGAATAGGGAGCTTGCGGAAATAGTTTTTCAGGGCTGAAGTGACCGAATGGATATCGAGATCCGGATCGGAAATGTCGTAGTCGTTGCTCTTCTCGAAACCGGACTTGACTTGGTTGACCTGCGACGCGCCACCGCTCTTGCGGTAGATGCCTTCGACATCCATACCTCGCAACTCGACCTCTTCCACACATCGGCTGACAATAGCGGGGATCATGCGCTTCTCAAACTCGCATCGAGCGGTCAGGTCGGAGCCAAAGAGAGTGGAGCTACTTTCACCGAGTAGATTGCTGGTGCTGTTGTTATGCTGCAGGTTCTTCAGGCGATCCTGTTGGCCCTTGTTGTTGATGTTGTTGTTGCTGTTGGGCTTGCCGCCAAACCAGCCGCGGGATTGGTTGCCATCCTCCTTGCTCTTGGTTGAACTAGACATGGACGCAGTCATGGACGCAAAGTCTGGCTGACTCTGCACAACAGGGCCGTAGGGTGACCCGATGGTAATACTCTTTTGACTGTATTCTTCTTCGCGCCGCTGATCCGAACCGAACGTGCTCTTGAAGCCCTTCGTCACGTTCTTGGTGATGACTTGACCGCCCTTCTTCCAGTTGAACTTGTTCGCTCTCCCTGTCTTGCTGATATTGACGACCTTGGGCTGGGCAACGGTGGCTTCGCTCTCGGCATCGTGGAGGTTAGAGTAGGATGCGTCATGAGGCAGACCCTGTATGTCTATGGAAATATCAGACTTGCCGCCTTTGTGGTGGCTGTGGTAGATGCCCAAGCCGCTGGCCCCGGACTGACCGATATCAATGGACCGCGCGCCGTTGTGGTGTTTATTATCCTTGAGCGTCTTCTGTATCGACTCGATGAGGTCCCGGTTCATGTTGGACAGCTTCGTGTTTTGGGCACTTAGCGACTCGTATTCCTGGAAACCCTTATCCTTCATTTGAATGAGGTTCGATATTTCATCGGTAAGCTCTGTCCGTCTCGAAATTAGCTCTTCGATTTGACCGCCCAGCTGATCCTTCAGCCGCTGCAGCGAGTTGGCAAAGTCCTTGAGTATGTCCGACTTGAGCGAGTTGATGTCAATGGTCTGGCCATTGTCCTTTGCGCGCTTCAGGTGGTCCGTCATGATCTCCAACTCGCGAATGAGCATTTCGCGCTGGGTATCCAAAACAGCCATGGTATTGCGCTTCTCCCTCAAGATCGTGTTGGCTTGCTTGATGTCCGCAGCATTATGCACAGTCTCCTGCAGGCCGTTCTTCTCGGCCTCGAGCTCGGCGATGCGTTGTTGGGCCCTGCGCAGCTCGTTTCGCAGGTTCACCGCCTCCTCCTTTGAATCCGGTGAGGCGACCGTGGGGCTGCTGATCTCAATCGATCCGTTTGTTGGCCACTTCTTATGCCCTTTCCCGGTCACCGAGCCACGGTCGCTGAAGCTTCGGCCGTGTTTTGACATGGCATTGGACACTCTGCGCAACACTCCGCCTTCCTTCTCGTGAGGTTCCTGACCCGACAGCAGACGAGCAAAGTCCTCGTCCATGGAAAAGTCACCCTGAGCGCTATAGCGCGGCAGCCCAGGCGTTGGAAGCACAGGCTGTGAATTGTCGCTTTGCAGGGTGCTGGCTGACTCGGACGTCTTGTGACTTTGGCCCGCTGGAGGAGGAGGGGGAGCCCGTGGAGAGGTGAAAGTATCGGCAGAAGGCGGTTGCGGGCGTCCTGCAGAGCGCTGAGGGAGAGCTGGGTGGTCGTACTGGGAATCAAGAGCGCTTCCCATGTTGTTATAGCCTCCATTGCTCTGAGACGGATGAGCGGTGGGGGTTGCGGGTGATGCAGAGGCCACTTCTTTTCTGGATGGCGCAGGGTTGTGGTTGGAATTTGCAAGCGAATCACCTCGTGCTGGGCGGTCAGTGGCGAGCGAATCCCCTCGCGCGGGTCTTTCGACGTGCTGGTTCGAGCTGTACGATGAGCCGGAGGTGACTGGAGAGTCTTCCTGAACGGACCGGGAGTCCAGCGGCAGAGGCGACGTCGTCAACGACGACTCCTGGGGGCTCATTAATCGCCCAGCTGCATCCGTGCCGGATGGGCCTTGCGACTGCGACCAAACGTCCGACTTTGAGTTCTTCCTCGCGTCTGCCTTCTTATGCTTGGGGACTTCTTGCAGCTTGAAGGCGTCTGTCGATTGCGACGAAGAAGGCGAGGCGTGCTGGCTGCGAGCGCGGTCATGGAGTGATGGGGAGTCATTGACCGACTCTTTGCGTCTTCTGCTGGGATCCATCAGGTGGTCCGAAGGCTGGCGGCCCTTCTCCTGAAAGGCGATGTGCGGACTCTTGTCCTGCCGCTCCACTGACGTGGATCGCGAATGATTCTCCTTGAGCATCTCTCGGTGGCTACCGGAGGGACGATTGAAATAGTCTCTGCCGGGCTTGCTGTCGACGCGTGGTGGGTTCGTTTCCGCCGTCACTTCGTGGTACTTGGTTGACTTGCCCAGTGGTGAAGGGCCCGGGGCAGGGTTTGGATCTAGGGCAAATGGGAGCAGGACGCCGTCATCATTTGCATCGGATGCTTCCGAGTGGTTCGACCCCTTGTATGTGCTCGCAGGGAGGGTGAGGTGGTCTGTTGGTGAGGGAGAGTAAGCATGGGATGTGGAGAGGGCACGTCATGTAGGCGGGAAAGGTACCTTTGCGGGGATCCTCCAACGAGGCAGGAGAAGCATCGCGCCTAAAGGTTGCAGGCGACGAGTCTGTTCGTTTGGGGTGGGGCGGGCGCGGAGAAGGCTCAGTGGTGGGTGGCTCGGAAAAGACATCGGAGGAGGTGTCTAGGTCGGGGGTGAAGTTGGCTTGGGGCACCGCAGCGTTGGGGGGCAAGGCTGGCAGCGACTTGTCTACCTTGGGTGCGGGAGCAGCGGCTGGAGGCTTCTTGGACTTTTTGCGTCGGCGAGCCATGAGGGACTCGTGGCAGGACATGCAAAAGATGCCCTGGGAGGTACGGGCATAGCGCAGGTTCTCAATCTTGCGTTTGCAGTTGCGGCAGCGGAAGCAGTTGGCACAGAAGGCCTGGTCGCCCGTCAGAATGGCCAAATCCTCAATCTTGTTGCCGCAGTGGTTGCAGCTGTAGGTGCAGTTGTTGCATATCAGGGAGCCGTCGCCGAGCAGGAGCAGGTTCGCGTCCGAGTCGAGAAGGGTGCCACAGGTGTTGCAGCGGAAGCAGTCGATGTGCCATCGGTTCCCAGCTGTCGTGAAGGGTCAGCGCAAGCATGTTCCAAGGTTCTCGAGCAAGCGGGGAGGAGATGGGAAGGGGCGCGAGGGCCAGAGTGTAGAGTGCAGGTGTGGGTGGGTGGAGGAGGGGGAATGCGCACCCAGCTCGAAGGCCTTGCCTTCCTCGAGGATCTGGACAACGGGCGAGGGTCAGCAAAACTTGACTCTTGTCGGGAGGTTGCTTCTGGTGCTCACCTCTCCGCATCCCTTGCACGGATAGACGACGTCGTCCTGATCCAGAGGCGACTCTGGATAGCCGCCGGGCGAGTCCATGGCTGCCAGCAGTGCACACACACACTCGTGTGGGAGGGAGCGACTGGCAAAGGGCGGAATAGGCGAAGGCCTGGGGGAAGAGAAGAGGGGGCGGCCTTGGAGGAGCGAGGGCGGGCGAGTTGAGGAGGTGGAGGTGCAGCCAAAAAGGCGATTAGCGGTGCGACATGTGGCTTGGGGAGGGCGTTCAGGAACAGTATGTAAGTAGGCCCGGCAAGGAAGGGGGGGCGCAGCAGGAGGGGCGAGGTGTAGGGAAGCTGGACAGTAGTAGTGCACAGTAGTAGTAGTGGACAAGTAGTGGACAGCCAACAGCCAGCAGCAGCAGCAGAAGAGGCGTGGGTATGGGGAGAGAGGGTGAAGGGGAGTTGGTCTTGGCTGGGGGCCGGGAAGGGTGAAGGACGCTGTGCACACCAGCCAATGAAGGGCAGCCAATCTATGGCAGCCAAACCCTGGGAGCTGGGGGCTACCGTCGATCCAGCTTTACAGTATACAAGTATACAGTATGCACCACTACTGTTGCGGGTACCTATGTATGGCAGTATAGTCTATGTTGGGGGCATCTCTCTCAGTCCAACAGAGGCCTTTCGCATTTGCAGAATCCCAACCCCGTCAGCATGTGCACGATCCGTCCATGTGCCCTGTGTAAGCAAACGGGCAGGGTGTAATGGATGGTTCCGCCAACGCACTGGTAGAGTTTATTAATGATCGTCGTGGTCCTCGAGCGACCGCAAGAAAAACGGAGGGATTCGCAGGATCTCGGATTCATACCCTAGGTACAGGAGCTCCTGTGAAACAGTCGGTTGAAAGAGTTTGCCGTCTGGCATACAGTACATCGTCCAGCCAACAACGCAGCAGACACCGGCGTCCCTTGCGGAGAATTCGTTGACTCTGAAAATAGACCGCATTTCATCGGAAAGGGGCATCCGCCCGGCAACTTATTACTGTGTACAAGTACATACCTACTAAATATGTTAACGACCCTAACCTAGAACTCGGGAATAATCAGATGGGCAAGAGATTCCTCGTCCACAACCCCCCTCGGCCGTTTCAGAGTCCGTCAACGCCCACCGCCTTCCTTCCCGGTCGTTTCATCTGCCCTTGCTTGCAACCACTTCAACCCCCGCCCTTGGGACGGTTTGATTATAAGAAAAATGTCCTTCAACACTGCAACAAATTTAAACTGCAACACACAACGCTAACCACATATTTCAATGGGTACTCTACACACAAGACTGGAATCAGAGTACTCAGGGCCCACAGAGTTGGATTCACCACTCCTTCTCCCAGTCGATTGGCTAGCCGTTGGTACGACTCCAGAGCTTCGTTTCCATGCATGCCCTTGTTGTTAGGTGGCTTGCTTTCGTTTCATCTATATCGCTGCCAGGTACGGGGGGAAACGCTTTGGCTTTACCTAGTTCGTCTTTGATATACCTATCTATGTAACAATATCCTCACATCGCCTCAGCTTTGTAGACAATAATACTTTACACCGGCCCACCTCGTGTCCAACTAGACATTAAGTATATAGATATTTTACAACTTGCACCCTGATTCGGACTTCCTCCTACCTATTTGCTACCCTCCGGCCACCACACCATCGGCCAAACACTGACCCCCGTCGCCCCCTCTTCGCCCTTCTTCTTCTTCTGCCCATCCTCCCCGCACTTGCCCTGACCCAACTTCAATGGCCCTTCCTCCCTCACTTCCTTGAACCCCAGCTTCAAATACTGCCGCCGAGCATTCGCATTGCTCGCCTCCAACCACACGGGCTTCCCCTCCCTCGCCGCCCGCTCCTGCACCTTCCTCATCAGCGCTGGACACAGGCCCCTCCCGCGATACGCCTCGTCCGTGGCGACGAGCTTGACCTCAAAGTACTCGTCCTCTTTGCCCTCGCCAGTCCCCAGCGTCTTGGCCAAGTACGCCTTCCTGACCGGCTCGCAGAGGGAGGCGTACTCGCCGTTCATGACGCCGAATTGGCGGGGGCCGATGAGGAAGATGAAGGGCAGGAGCGCCGAGCGGAAGAGCAGGTTGAAGATGGTGGACGCCGAGACGGACCACGAGGTTTTGGGGCCCGGGGTCGCGAGGACGAGAGCGGCGTGGAAGTGGGGTTTGCCGTCTTCCCCTCCTTCTTCGTTCCTGTTGGGGTCGGATGGGGAAGAGATGGAAGCTTCCCAGAATTCGAGCCCATCCATTGCGAAGAGCATACAGAGGAGGCCGAACAGCTTCGCTCTTGCGCGTGACTGCTTCTTGGGTCCCAGGTTGTTGAGCAGGTAGGCGAAGACGGGGTCCGTGGAGTAGGCCGAAGCGAAGAGCGTGGCGGCCGGTGTGGCATAGTCGGAGCCGGTTGATGAGGTGGTGATGTTGATCTTCACATTGTTTGGATTTGAAGTGGGCTGAGGATTCGCATTCTTCTGAGTTTCTGGTGCTGGTGCAGATGTCGATGGCTGCTCGGTGGTCAAGGGTGCCAGAGGCGCAGGTGTTGTTTCCATGGTTCCTTCAACGACTGACACGTTAAATGTGGAGGCGACTCCTCTCTTTTCCGGGGACGATAGCTCTTGTTCTGACCCTGCGTCTATATAGATGCGGGCTGGGTTTAGCGTGGACGTCCTGGGCTCTACGGTTTTATCGGGAATAAGTTCCTCAAAGAAGGTACACAAGGAAAACGCAAATACAACAGTTCTAGGTACCGCTGGAAATCAATCGCTCTCCTGGAAAGGGTTGTAGGGAAGAGAAGGTCCACCGACTCGCTGGGTAAGTAAGCGTCGGCTCTTATTTTTATTTCTACTGAAGCATGGCGAACTTGTCGAACAAGGGTTCGCCCCCTTTGGCCCCAGCTTACCCTAACAATCACACGTGAGCATAAAAGTGGTTGCCCGACGCGCGTGTCGTTGGCTTTTTTGGGGTGCCCAGCAGGTACCTACGATATACCGGAACGCCGCGGAGGCCGCGGGTCCGAAGGCGTGAATGCTGAAGCTGAGCTGCACCTGACAGGCTGGAACCTGGATGCAGGGCGATTTTGGCTTCTCACCTTGTTACCTGGGCTGATGCTGTTTCGGATCAAAGTCTCCTGCGAGAAAGCATGGTTCTCTTCTCGACGATTTCTTTTTAATTGTTGGTGTATACCTAACCACCCTGGGGCAGGAACCCGTGGGCCTATGTACACTGCACAGAATCTGTCGTATGCGATAATGAAGGATTCCTGGCAGGGGTCAGGTGTATTCTTGGCACCTCACCAAAATCGTATGGGAGTTTGGAATGCGTCAACCACCACTTCGAATCGCCTGTTATCTCCACCATCACTTGAAGTTATCGCGTCAAATTTGAAGCCGTAAGTTTGTATGGCAGGATGCCTATATAGACTAACTTTTGGTGTTGCAGATAGCTCCCCGCGTACGTAAACCCTCAGCCAAAGCCTCCGTTGCCACGTCCAAAGCTTCCACCGCGTTAAAAGCTTCCTCTCGCATCACAAAGACTACAAAAGCAAAGCCAAAAGCCTCTTCAAAAGCCTCGAAGAAGGTGCCCACCAAGGAGATTGCCTCTATGCGTTCTGGCCCTACGTGTTCTGGTAGGGTACAATGGGCGGATGAGCAAGCTCAGCCAGCTCCACTTGAACAGTCGCAGTCGTATGCCAACACTGAGATAGAAGAACATGCCGAAGAAAATGAGGCTAGAGAAACTAGTGATGGGGCAACTCCTGGCGTAGTTTCTGGTGTAGCAGGTGCTGATCTGCTAGATCTAAACGCTCCTCCTCGTATATCTCTTTCACCGTCACCTATCCGCCACTTCTTCAGCTCATCTCCACCACCTCCCGAACCAAGATACGATCTGGAAATACAATACACGCTGCGTGTAAACAAGAGGAAGGAGGTAGAGGATAGTGGAACAATCCCTCGGCGTGACTTTTCTATGTCTATAGTCGAAGACAAAGTAGAGGCCTTGATAGTCTCAGAAGCTTGCTCCATACAAGGCAGGCCATATGACTGGGTAGCCCGGCAGGTTTCGTACAAGGTGGAGCACCTTAAGGCAAGCTGGGTGAAGTTGAGCCTTACAGATTTCGATATATCAGAGGATTTCAGACTGGTAGAGTCGATCGACGACCATTTGAAGCGGTACAATAAGCCTGTAGCTCGTGTTGCTGTACGGCTTGAAGTCTCCATCAAAGTTGATGGGTTACAGAAGGCATTCAAAGCAGTTACGGCAAACGAACCCTCATCGGAGCCAGATAAGGATCTCTCCACACCCTATCGTACAAAGCAGCTGTTGAGAGAGGCCCGTACATTATCTCGGGTGGAGGAGATAACCGCTTCAATCGACCATCAGTCAGCAATCCACAAAATGTGGGAGTGCCGAGAGGAAACTTGTTCAAACTATAAATATTGGTGCTATTCACCACACCCGACAGAGCACTACGCAATCCATCACGTCGATATAAAGTCATGGGGAAGGTCTTGTTTAGAAGGGCAATCCTCAGTCCATGGCCCTCACCCCCGGATTGTGGAGGCACTACGAGTGCGTGGCAATCAGTTACATGTCAATCCAAATAATAAATGGAAGAAGAGAAAGCGTGGAGCCTCGTTATCTTCATCAGATAGTGGCTTACGGCTTGGTGATATATTGAAAACGCAGCAAAAGATGATGGCTGGTCAATTAATGAGCTAGATGGCGTCACAAATGGTTAACTATATGGCGCCTCCTTTGCCAGTAGCACCTCCTTTGCTAGCACCTCCTTCACAAACTCTCACCTACTGGCCTATTACTCCATCAATTGCGACCCCTCTGCTACCAAACAACCCATCTTCAAGCCCTCCGATCTCACAGGGCAAACCAGACACAAGGCAGACGGTGAAGGACTTTTTCAACTGGCTTGTTACACAGCAGCCGGAGGAGGACCGAGCTCCATATGAAGCTGCACGCAGAGTAGCTATTGATGAGTTTTGGACAATCAAAGATCTACAGAAGATGGCAAATATTGATGGAGATTTGTACAAGCTCGCAGTCCACCACTTTAAACTAAAAGATGGGATTGTACGGCATTTGAGAGATGAGGTGAAGCGTTTCAGAGAAATATATAATACTGCCAATAGTCTGGTCAACTTGACAAGGGCGGAGTAGCTATCAATATATTCAATCTTCCTCTTCAAAGTTAAAGTCTCCACACCTTTCAAGCCCCCTCACCTCTGCCCTGGCACGAAGCAGTACTGCTTCTTCAATATATAGCCCTCCAGCTGCGTGTTTAAAGTGCTTTCTGGTAAATCTATCGCACCTACTTTCACTCACTGCCACTCGAAGGAAGGCTCCAAAGTCTCCACCAAAGCGATCCCTCATATAAATGTAGTTACGTTTAATCCATGCCTTCAGCACTCCAAAGGTGAGCTCGATTGGATTGTAATCAGGTGAGTAGGGAGGCAGGTATTGTATGGAGTAACCAGCACCTTCAATCAAGCTTCGTACCTCGTCGTTTACGTGAATTGACACATTGTCAAGCACAGTAACCAGTGCCTTCGGGCCATACACAACATGTAGGTTTGGTAGCAGAGTCTCTTCCAGATAGATGATAAAATCTTCGTGGCTGAAATAACCCTCCTTGATTGCCGTACAGCCAGGGATGTAACCATGTATAGAGTAGGCTGGTAGAATTGCCCAGGTATTACCACGCTTAATATCTTGGGCGTAACGAGTGATGTGCCCTGTACAAGTTAGATTATTATTTCATTAGTATTGTTACTTTTACTTACCAACAGGACCATAAGCCATATGCCTCCATCCAGTCTTCTCATTGAATATAGATTCATCCAGAAACACTATCTCCTCCGCGGCGTAACGCCTCATGGTGTCACGATAGTACTGACGAAGCTCCTCATTACGGTTGATTGAATATGGACGGAGCATACGCCTACTCCACTTCATGCGCTTTAGAAAGCGGCTTATATTTGGTTGAGTTATTCGGACGCCTCTCTCCACCCATAACCAGTACGCCATCTCGTCCTGATACAACCACCCAGTACTGATTAGGTGACGGAGGAGTGCGTCTCCATCTTCCTTTGATATAGCAGGTGGGTGGCCCAGTTTCTTGTGTAAGGGCTTACGTATGGAGCCGTAATTCTTCAAGTTGTTGGTCACATTATAGACAGCAGACTTTGAACAGCCCTCCCGATCAGCAATCCATTGCGGGTGCCAACCAAGTAACAAGAAGCGAGTTATATTGAGGCGTGTACGATCGCTTAATCCACGGATGGAGACAATGGGTCGAGGAGGAGGAGGGTGCTCGATTATATCGGGCAGTGTGGAGACCCCATATGGGCGCAGCATTGGGACCTATCGATGCATCAAAAGTGCTACTCCAAAGAGTTTCCTAATCGGGTAATTCATACAGCGAATATGGCCTCAAAACCTTGCTCAATTCTAGTGGTTTTCTATAGAGAAATGGGCGATTCGAAGTGGTGGTTGACGCGTTCCAAACTCCCATACGATTTTGGTGAGGTGCCAAGAATACACCTGACCCCTGCCAGGAATCCTTCATTATCGCATACGACAGATGCTAGGTGTACTAGCGACATTAGTAGATATTTATGCACCTAGTGCAGACAACGTGGCGGCTTGGAAACCATCCCAACTTCTATTCCCCATTCTGAATCAAACATACTGTAGCACATGGCTCAAAGGATTAAAGCAACCTTGGTTGGTACGGTACCATACAGCAGCCTTAGTGGAGCACAATGATGATTCCCTCGGATCCGAGGAGCAACAATGAACCACAAATGAGCGAATGACATATATTTGGTCATGGACGAATAGCATCTACGGCAAGAAGGAGCGACTATATGGGCACGGCAGTACGCGACTCAGGCTAGTACTCGTTCTCCGCCTTCCTCTCATCGATAACCTTGAGAGCCTCTTCAGCAGCCTTGACACCGGAAAGCGCCATAGCTCCAAAGGTAGGACCCATGCGGTTGGCACCATCCACCTCGCTCAGCTCCATGCCACCCACAATAAGGCCCTTGACGACCTCGCGGGTGCGCTTGACAATGGCATCCTCGGCGGAGCGCATATCAAGGCCGCGCATGCCACCCAGCTTCTCGAGCTGCTGCATGGAGACGAGACGCTTGACGCTGAAGGCACCAAAGGGGCCGTCGTGACCAGTGGTCGAGATGACGAGAGGCGCGTTGATGGTGTTGGGGTCCATGCAGGACTGGTCGTCGTGGTGCATCGAGACCAGCGTCCAGTTGGTGACGACGCCAGCAATGCGGACGGCGTTGGGATCAGCCTCGGTCGGAGCAGGGCGCGTGATCAGATCCTCGACTGCCGTTGCATTGAAGAGCTTGATATTGGGGAAGGAGAGTACGCGGGAGAGCAGTGTGGATGTGAAGAGGGCCTGCAAGATGTCAGTACTGCGTGGCTATCGAAGAAACGATACGCAATCATACAGCATGCTTGACAACGACGAAGTCACCCTCGTCCTCGTAAGGGACTCCGAGTTCGTTGAGGAACGCCTCGGCGGGCTTGCGCATGACCATGGCGCTGAACAACTGCCCGCCCAGCCAAGCACCACCTCCGGGGGAAACCGATGCCTCGATAATTGCAATCCGCAGGTCGGGGCGCTGCTTGCCGAGCATGTAGGCAGTGCTCAGGCCGCAGGAACCGGCACCAATGATGACAATGTCAGACTCGGCGTAGTTGTCCAGGTCGGCAAAGTAGCGGCGGGCTACACCGATGGTCAGCTCGAGCCGTCACGGCTGGCGTAGAGTACATACTCATGGCACGCGAGACCTGAGACTCGCGGATGGGAGCAAAGGTGAAGGAGTCCCATTGGTTTTGGAGCTCAGCCAGCGCCTTGGATTGGGCAGTGGGAAGAGGCTTGACGGCGAGATCCTTTTTGAAGCTCATCCCAGTGTTGACAGGAGTGACAGTTTCGAGAGTAGCGGCAGGAGGAGACATTTTGGATCAGTCAAAGACGAGGTAGAGCTTGGATATCCTGCAACTGGTTAAGAAGGTCAAAGAGAGGGGGAAGAGGGGAAGGGGCAGGCATGAGTCCTTTGCGCAAGTATGATCTTGATCAAGTTCAACCGTATAATCTCAGCTCGAAACCAGGGCGCTCGATCTCTCGCGAGATGGGAGAGAGAGCGAGGCCACAGGAGACGAACACCGGTTCATGCTCAGCATACTTAACCCTGATATACCTTGACATTGGATTAATGCCCACGCAGAGTTCATGGCTCGATGCATGGTGGGTATTACTTTTGGATTGGCGCTCTACGTCACGGTTAGCAGATCTCGGGGGATGAAGGGAAAGGCAAGATGAGTACGGATTTCTCTTCCGGTAGAGGTGGGTGGTTGCTGGACAGTGAACGGAGGGGTGGGGGAACCCTCCGTCTTAAATAATTAGAGCTTATGAGGGGTCTTTGGGAGCGGGGTAGCCATTCGCCATCCATGGATTGAGGATGCCCTAAGTCCACGCTCATACTGAATTCAGATTGGGTCGGCCCCACTTCTGGGTAGGCTGTGATGAATGATATTGCTCCAAGTTGATTGCGTGGGGGGATACTGTGAAACATAGTACATTGCTCCTCGGCAAGAGGCGATATCGGCGAGCCAAATCTACCAGGCTTCATCATGCGCTCACATCAAGGAGGTTTGGGCAACGGGTTGGATATGTATCAAGTATGGATGTGATCTCCGAGAAGACCTTCAAAGGTTGATACGGGCGTGATACAGAAAGAAAATCGACGTGCGACATTCTGCTCATGATGCTAGCAGGCGTTTCAATTCAACGTGAAAAGCAAGCGGCATGTCAAGCTGAGAGAGAAAGAACAGGATGATGGACTGATTTAAGTAGGTTAGTAATGTAGCTGGTGAAGGTGAAGGTGAGGCGTTCTTCCTGCCGACCCTTTGCTTTAAGGTACCTGCATCCATGTTTCATAGGCAACCGTGGGGAACACGCTAAACCCTTTGTGGAACCATGACACCCGAAAACGGCAAGGCGCGCCTGTGCAACACCATCCCAAGGTTGACAAACACAGGCTTCATCACAACTCCTCTTCACCCCCTCCACCCCTCTACCCCTCCACCCAATGTTCGCGTACGCTGCTGAACTGTCCCAATAACATTAACCAACATGGAGGAGCACACCGTGGCCCTCCTTGCCGCCCTCAAGAAGCCCTCAACCGCCGTGGACCAGAAACTGGCCCTCTTCACCAACCTCAAGTCCGACATCAAGCACAGTCGCGTTCCCGAGAGCTGCCAGGCCCCTATCTTCGAATGCCTCCGCCTCGCCATCACCACTACCACCTCGGCCGCTCTCGTCTCCACCGGCTTCTCAACCCTTAGCCACTTCATCAAGCGTCTCGTGCTCCAAAACCAAACCGCCGTCATCACCTCGCAGCTGCCCAAGCTCCTCCCCATCCTCCTCGAGAGACTAGGTGATGTCCGCGAAACTCACCGCAACGCCGCCTCCTCCATACTTGCCGATCTATGGCCCCTGTCCCATGCCGATGTAGAGTCTCTGATTCGCGACAATGCCATCAAGGGGAGCAATGCTCGCGCAAAGGAGGCATCCATGCAGTGGGTGGTCAAGGTCGGCTCATATTCCATTTGTGTCTGCCATAGCTCTAACTCGTGGAAAAGATGAACCACTCGGCAGGGTTGCCCTTCCGCACTTTTGTCCCCGCCCTCATCGCAAACCTGGAAGACGCTGATGCCGGCGTCCGTGAGACTGCTAAGACCGCCGTCGTCGAACTGTTCCGGTGCGCAAAACAGTACTTACCTTGCAGCGACCAGTAGCTGACATATACATTGCAGTAATGCCCCTGAGCATGCCAAAGTGAACCTCAAGAAGCAGCTCGTTCAGTTCAACGTTCGGAAAACGATCGCCTCCTACATCATCTCGCAGCTCGATACCCCCACCATGATGGTGGAAGCAGAAATGCCCCCCCACCCGCCACGTCCCATCTCTGTGGCACGAGCGCACTCTTTGCAACCGGAGAGTGGCATCGCGGATTCTATGCTTTCGGAAGTGGGCCCCGCCGCTGAAGTGGTCCCCATGGACCCTATCCATGTGTTTACCCAACGGGAGCTGGATGATATCTTTCGAGACATGGCGTCCTGCTTCGAAGGGAAGGAGACGGAGCACAACTGGTCGCAGCGAGATAAGAACACGCTCAAACTGCGTCGCATCACCAAAGGCAATGCCCCCGCCGAGTTCCATGTGTCCTTTGTTGCAGGCATCAAAGGATTGCTGGATGGCATCCTCAAGGTATGCAACTCGTTGCGTACCACAATGTCTTCCAACGGTTGCCAGCTTGTCCAGGACCTGGCGAGGACACTTGGACCATCCATGGATCCCTGGAGCGAGATACTGCTGCAGAATTTTGTAAAGATGTGCGCGGCGACCAAGAATATCGCTGCTCAGAACGGCAATGCAACCGTTGATACCATCTTTTCCAGTGTTTCGTACTCCAAGCGATTGTTGGACCACCTTACCTTTGCGTCGCAGGACAAAAATGTGCAGCCCCGAATATACTCGGCCGGCTGGTTCAAGACCCTGATAAGGAAGCACAAAGGGCCCTTGGAGCACACGGGGGGCATGGAAGTGCTAGAGAAGACCCTAAAGAGAGGGCTAACCGATGCCAACCCCAAAGTCAGGGAAGCCTATCGATCCACATACTGGACTTTCGCGTTGATATGGCCTCAGAAAGCAGAAGCGTAGGTTATCCCAAACACCACGTTAAGCCGGAAGCTAACCCCAGCAGCATATTTGCAACCCTGGATAAGCGAGAGAAGACTGGATTGGAGAAAGACCCCAATAATCCCAATGCACCATTAGTATCCTCTCAATCCAGTGCGTCGTCATTTTCGAAGTCCGTGGGTCCGGGTGGCCCTGCTAGCGCTCGTAATGCCCTCAAGGAGAAAATCGCTGAACAGAGACGGGCCAAATTGGCTGCTGCTAAAGGTGTACCTGACCGCCCCAACTCGGCTCAGGCCAGCTATACCCCGCTGAAGACTCAATCATCCAAGTCCCTAGGTTCCAAAATCGTATCCAACGCGTCATCGGCATCGTCCGCGACGGCTCGACCCCCATCTGCCCTCTCAGGGTCGACAAAGGCAGTTGCAGGGTCGAACGCTGGGGGCACCGGGTCTCTGCTAAGTGGCACAGTTCGCAGACCCGTTCGTCCTCGTCCAGAGCTGACGCGACCCGCAACGGCGGACCCTTACGCTACACGTCGCCCCGCAAAGAATGTGACCTCGTCGATGACACCTGAAAGGACTCCAGCTTCGACAGTCAAGAAGTCTGTGGCGCCAAAGAGCACTGTGCGGTCTCGAGCTCAAACGCAGAGCAGTTCCAGCGTGAGTCCCATCGGTAGCAAGTCAAGGCCGGCCGATACCACTGCTCATGAGAAGACGCCAAGTGTGAGCTCTCGACATGCCAGCCCAGCCGTAAGTCCTGGCAAAGGTGAAGATTTGACCCTGGTGAAGCCCTTCGCCAGATCAAAGAGCCACCATGAACCAGGCGTCCTTCCCTTCCGGGAGCGGGTTGGGTTGGACAAGCCTACAACGGATGCGGACGCTCTAGATCTCGGGGATGATGACAACTTTACCATGGTTATCCCCAATCTTGCTCGCCCCACATCACAAGGGCCCCAGCGAAGCCCACCAAAGCCAACGGCATCTCCTGCGCGATTGTCGGTGGCTAGTCCCCGTCCAGCAGGGATGAAGAGTCCCCATCCCATCGGCGTCCTCCAGGACGTGTCTCTTCCTGCTACTCGCAGTCCACGGATGCCCTCACCAGAGCGTCCTAGCACCCGCGGCACCGACAGCGTGGAAGATGGCCGAGTCTATGACGATCCATTTGTGGGTGAGGAGACACTTACAAGCACCCAAGGCATGGAAAGACGCCCTCTTGGAGAGCTTTCTGTGAACGAGCACGCAAACGAACGAAGGCAGACCATTGGCTTCACAGAGGCAGACGCAGTGATGAGCGAGAGCACGGAAGAGCACAATCAAGGGCGGCAGAAAACGACGAGCATTGCAAGCAACACCACAACCGAGAGCAATGACGCCTCCCGATCCGAGGTTCTCAAAAATAGGCAGCTACTTGCAAGCGGCATTAATAAGATTAAGAGCCGTACTGTGGAAGCACACATGTTCCGCCGGCTGCAGGATATGGTGAAGTCCAACCAGGATATCTGGGGCACTGACGATGAAAAGTTCGGTGAACTGCTCCTGGCTTCGTTAGACTACCTCGAGGCTCCTCCCGACAGCCTAAAGGCACCCATCGCCAAAACAGCCAACCTGAAAGTCCAGGCTCTCGCGACGATCCGGGCCATGCTATCTCTCTACCGCAAGGAAACGGCCAAGTACTTCTCCCGCGTACTCTGCACCCTACTTCGCACAAAGGCGCAGTATGACAACACCTCTCACATCGCCACCGATCTCGAAGCCACTGCCGACGAGATTGTCAAGTATGGTCAGACTTCGAACTGCATCGATGCCGTTCTGTCGCTTCTGGAAGACTCGGGTCCCTCCATGCCCGGTGCATCGACCACTTCAAAGGGACCTGAGAACACCATGAATACGGCTTCGAATCGCACGGTCACAATGGGGCTTGTCACGCTTGCATCGTTGATTGCTATCTCGGCCGAGAAGAGTGTGACGCTTTCGGACGAGCAGACGTCGCGGTTGGGCAGGCTTGCCGTCAAATGCCTGGACGACGTGGATGCCGATGTCCGCAAGGCCGACGTCGAGCTGTGCCTTGCGTTGCACCGAAGGATTGGGAGCGAAAACGAGGCGTTCTGGAAGGTGGTTGCCGGTGCGAGGGAACAGCATCTCAACCTTTTGACGTACTATTTGGCGAAGCGTAAGGCCAGTGTGGCGGAGGCGTAGGAATCCCTTCTGCATTGGGTTGGCCTGTTCGAATCAGGGGCTTCTTCTGCATTGTGGCCTTGGTGACTCTGGCCTCTGGCGCTTTTGGAGTTGCTGGTTTCGGTTAGGGGTTCAGGTCGGGTTAAGGATATTTTCATGGATAGGTTGGGATGGTGGGATGGCGTTCTGGATGGGGAAAAGCAGGAATTGAGTCTTGAAATCCTCGTATGCCGGCGCTTGTGTCTTGTTCGGCCTATTTCAGCAGTTCTGTATGGTAGTAGGACATCATCTTGCTTTCGAATGGATCGACTACTGTTCTTCCTGTCTTGATTTGGCTGTTTGCTTCCTGGGGGGTGACTATAAGATGACGACGCACTGAACGGCATGGATGCTGAAAGCAATATATTTACAGGGTAGTTTCAGTTTCGATTACCAAAACTCGATGCTGCGCCTTTCTTGAATGAGGGTTATGCTCAAGAATACGGTGGCCAAGCCAAGCCATGCCCTCCTCCTATTCCATGATCATTGAGTGGGAGTGTACTCTCCACATGCCAAGATGATCGATCGTACAAGTACTACACCTTCGCCGCCTCGCCTCCATTCTTGGCCCAATCCAACCAACTCCCCGGGTACTCGCCCACCTTGTCGTAGCCAGCCCGTTTGGCAATCTGGGCCGCAGCCCTCGACCTCACACCCGCCTTGCAGAAGAACACCACCTCCTTATCCGTGCCCGGTTTCGGGAAGCCGAAGCGGTCTTCAAAGTCCTCCGGGCCTAGGAGCAGGGCGTCGGGCTGCGAGGTGATGGGGATGTTGAGGGCCGTGGGGATGGTGCCCGTGGATTGGAGTTCCGAGGGTTCGCGGACGTCGATGAGGATGCGCGACGGGGAGGGGTGCGTGGAGAGGGATTGGATCTGTGGAGGACGTTTGTTAGTCGAGGCCTGGGCTTCCTGTTAAAGAAGGAGGAAGAAGAAGAAGAAGAAGAAGAAGAAGTGATAAAATGGACCTACATCTTCAAAAGCATACAGCGTGCTAGGCTTGCCCTCGGCACTCTCCTCGACACCGGGATTCGCATACCATCTCCGCGCCGGTATCCTCGGATTCCCCCATTTCGCGCAATCGTGGCAGAGCACAGAAGCGGAAGCTCGTGTGTAGCTGCTCCTGGTGGCCTTTAACCCTGTCAACCACCTCGCCGATACTGACATCGCTGTGCACTGCGAAATTGCTCGTGCCTGAACAGACAGACATGAGCTGCGTCGCACAAGCGGACGGAGCGCTGGTTTCATTGCCATTGCGTTGGTTGCGTGAAATGTCAAAAAACAATAATGGTTTGGAAGTGTAACAAAAGTGAGCTTCGGCAACTCACAGGCAATCAGATGAGTTAGCCGACGTCATGTGGGTCCAAGCGCGACTTACACTGCCAAGACACCCACCATTGCGCAGGAGGGAGAGAGAGAAGTAATATGTCCCCCTAATGATCATGTCCTTCACGACTATCACACCTGTAGATCAGTCCTCTTTCGAGAGTATGAATGCCATCTATTGACTTCCCAACTTGTTTCTATCAAAAGTTTCGGATCAAGTGGGAACCTTTGTGACGGAACCACCCTGCCTGGTACACTCACACTCGGTTGTAGTCAAGACTCTTAAAACATCAGAAAGCGACAAATGGTATATTTCTTTTGGCGCCGGGGGAATCATCGCATGTGAACGCCCAGAACGTAGCAGAAAAAGCATCCCAGAAGAGAGCGAACAAGCAAACCCAAACAAGACTACCAAAGGCCGAGGTACAGTTATGAAGAAGCACTGCAAGTCAACAAACGTACTTTGAACGTTACACATGGGTATGATTCCTTTTGTTGTGTCGTCTGCATAGCACATAACGGACCGGAGGGGGTATTTGGCCGTGTCATAAACCGAGATATCAAGTCCCATGGAAATAGGTATCATTTAACGGGGAGGCCCAATGGGGGCCGGGTATCCAGATGCAGAATGGGAAGTGCTGGGGCGACCACTGTCGACGGAACCGCGCGGGTCAAATCTAGGGGTTGCGTCCCCAGGCAACGCAGAAGGTGATGGACCGAAAGGAAACTTGTTTTCGAACCGAGGTGGGGCCATCGGCCAACCGGCCGTGTGGTGATCCTCCTCGGTCAGGTTGATGCCGCTATCGTTCCATGGGTTGTTACGATAGCCGCTGCCCTGGGATTCGAGGCTGACAAGGGAAGCTTTGGAAGCGTTGCTGGAGGCATGCTTGAAGAGAGATCCGGAAGAGTTGAAAAGCGACCCAGGGGATTGAGTGCCGTTCTTGCGTCCATTGAAGATGGAGGTGAAGGATGACATACTGCCTGGTTTCCGGAGCCTGTCCAGAAGAGCGGGACGCTCGTCGTCGCCAAAGTGGGACCGCGTGGGCGAATCCGTGCTCTCCACAGGGGGCCCCGTGTGCTGTAGTAACTTGCTCTCAAAGAAGGGCAGGGATTCTTCGAACGAGTCGGACTTGGGCCGGGGAATCGTGCCGCGTACAGTGTTGGTGTCCAGGCCGTGCATGACCAAATGGTTGATCAGAAACTCCACCGCGTCCCTGAGGCCGCCAATGTTGTTCTTTGTATACCTGAGTTGCAAAGTCTCGATCCGCTCCTCTTTTCCATTGACAGTCTCCGTCTGGGGGTCTTTCAGATGGGCTTCAACGACATGCTGATCTCGCAGCTTGTCCAGAATGTCGCTCTTGAACTCGGGCGAGCGAATGTGCTCGCCTAGCTCCGCGGAGACAGGAAACGAAATTTCGTGAGATTCTGGGACCATGCCCTAGTGCTAGGTTAACACATCTGTCCCATGCTTCCATATATTCGCGAGCAGACTTACCAGAATCTCGTCAACCGCGAAAGGAACCTGATATTCAGGCCCTGAAATGAGAACGGTATCACTGGCCTCCTCGGTGCTGGGGAAGGTGATTTTGCAGTTGTACTTCTTCTCCAGTTCATCAATCGTGTCCAGACGGGCAAGAAGCTCCCTGTGGTACAGGCGATTGATATTGACAGTCTCACTGACAAACTCGGCATCGGCCTTCTCCACCATATCCATGATCTCCTGCTTGACCAGGTCCAGGTTCTGGGCGTTACGGGCCGGCGTGCGGCAAATGACATTGTCAACCTTGATGTCGTCATCTTCTTTGCCATAACCGCCGCGGTCCATGGCATTGGAGAACTTGACGAAGACGGAGTACTTCTTCATGATGCGCTGGATATGGGAGCCGCCGATGCCAATGATGCGCTTGTGGTACTGATCGGGAACATGGAAGGAGATGGCAGCAGGCATTTCCTGCTCCACCAGATCCAGTCCGTTTTTGGTGGCCTCGTACTGAGAGCCACGGACCACGATGTAGAAGTTGTATTCGTTGAACACGTCGAATACAATCTGGACACTGCTATGGCTCATGATTTTGTTGATCTTACCGTTCTTCTTGCCACTGACAAACTCCTTGTGCTCGTTGGCCAGCTCTATCTTTACGCTCATGGTATACTGCGACTTCTTGACGAAGGGGATATTGCTGATAATCATCATGGCGGCCTTGACGGCATCATCGGATCCGTAGATATGGAAGTTCAACTTCTCGAAGCTGACCTCGGCCCCAGAGTTGATGCATATATCCGACAGCATGGCACGAACATCAGCAGGGGTAGGGGGTCGCTGGGTGGGGTCGGGATGGGTAATCATCCAAGAAGCGCTGTAAAATTGACCAGCCTGGGAACAGTTAGTAGGGCTAGAGCGCCAGTGGCAAAGGGTGTGCATACGAGAGCCATCAGCTCGCGGATGGTCCGCTCAACATGCAGGACATCTGTGCCTTGCACCCGGACCACGCCGCGCTGCAACCCTAGAGGGGGGAACAAGATATAGGAACCGTTGTTCTCGATGATCTTGCGGACCTTGTCAAGTCGTTCCAGGATGATGGCATCTAGCTTCATCTCCGTCACCATGACGGGCTTGACGAACACCTTGGTGGACACGACAAGGTCGTTGAGCTTGGCCTTTGCCCGTAAGATGCTCTGTTCGTCCTTTCCCGTGATGAAGATGTGGTCGGGCTCCCTCCGTCGGGCACCAGGCGGCACATAGTTGAAGAGGCGAGGGAAAGGCGGCGGGAAGTAGATGGCGGTGCCTGTAGCCGATTCTATCAGCTTGATGTTCTTGCGGCCGCGCCCGCAGATGAGGGTGTGCATTGTTAGCTCGAGCTTCATGCTATCCACGTGTCGCATCAGCTGTGACGAAATTAGTCCAGTGCGCTGACGCAGGCAGGCCCACCCGCTGGTTTCGCGCTGGTCAGGTCGAGCAAACTCACGATTTGGTCGATCATGATGAGGACACGCGTCTTGGCGTGCTCCATGGTCTCCATGTCTCCATATACAGCGCATCTCAGCCGGGAGTCGAGGCCTGTGTCCAGCGTGCCGTTGAAGCTCGCCGACTCCATGTCCTTCAGCTGCTTCGGGGTCAGCAGGAACATGTCAGCTTTGGTGTACTCGGCGATCTGGTCGAGCTGCTTTATTATGGGGGCCTTGATCATGCCCGAAGCGCGGTCGATGATGAGATCGGAATCAATGTCGACGGACGAAGAGCGCTGTGGTGGAGGTCAGCAAGGCCATCATGGGGTGACGTGGGCACAGGGGGAAAAGCACCATTGCGATGGGGTTTGTAGCGAGAATCCTGCTCCTGGTCTGGTTGACGAGCTCGACCTCGCCAGAGAGGCAGACATTGGTGACCAGAGCTCGGAGGGGACCGCGCTGCAGGCCGGGCAGCGGTTTGGACTCGGCAGACACGACGGTGGCGACGATGCGTCCGTCGCTCGCTTCGGTGAGGTCTCTGCACATGAGGCGCAGGTTCTCGACATTCTGGGCGTGTACGGGCAGCTTGTGGATGGGAGTGTTGTCTGGGGTGCCTTCGGGATGGGTCCAGCGAGCCTGGGCGCCAGGGCTGGCCCAGATGATGTCTTCGACGTCCGGGCCGGCGAGGTTGGAGGAGAAGGGCACGTTGAAGGACAGGTTGACGTGGGTGCCTGGGGGGATGGCGGCGGATGGGCCGGATGGGGCGGAAGCGGTTGACGGACGCTTCATGTGGGGAGCGGCGACGGGTATCTCGTGGTTGGAGCGCGAGAAGGGGAAGCCGGCGGCGGGCTTCATGTTTTCCCATCCATGACGGGCCTGGCCGGTGAAGTTTGATATCTTGTGCATGGTAGCGCCCGGAGGGGTGGAGGCGGGCGACGTGGAGAGGAGGAGGAGGTGGTGGTGGTGGAGGAGAGCGAGAGAGGAAATGGAAAGAGAGAGCGAGAGAGCGAGAGAGGAGAGCGAGAGAGCGCTGGAGAGCAGAGCGAGACAGTGCACTCGGGGAGCCAGCGAATCAGAGGCGGCGCTTGGCAGTTTTCTTGGCGGCGGGCATCGAGGGCAAGCACGGGGCGGGTGCCAGTATTCAAGTGACCTCACCTGTTAGGTACAATATATGTATCTATACAGTCCTGCGTACAGAGTAATGTTGCGTATATGCTGCGTTTCCGTGATGCACAGGGAGGAGAAAGGCTTCAGTCTCTGGTCTCTGGCCTCTGGTCTCTCCTCTCTCCTTCTCCTCCTCCTCGTTCGCCTTCCTTGTCTCTCTTTCTGTGTTTCTGTTTCTGTTTCGTCGGCTTGGCGGGCGGTGCGCGTCCCCCTCCCCGCGCCTTGCCAAATCGGGTATGGCGGGCTTCTACCGCCCGGGCTCCACCACCACCTGCACCGGAGACTTTGCAGGTTGCATCATCTTCGCTAGTACTGCACTGCCATCACCAACAGAGACCTCTCTCCAATCTACACAGACACGGTGATGCAGCAATTGGAGGGAATTGGAGGGCATTGGAGGGAATTGGAGGCGACTATGAATTTGCATCTCCCCTTGAGAGAGCCCACATCACATCGCGGTTGGGACGGTTGCTTCTCACGCATTCCCGACTTCCCAATGCATTCCTCGGTTCCCTGTCCAGATAGTGTATACGCCAGTCATCGTGATGACACTCTTCACCCCCTCCGTGCAAAAGACATACATAGACATACATCTATCCACGTCTCGTACATCGCCCCCCTTACCCCGCACCTCTACTCCTTACTTATAGTTCATCCTTCGGTCCGAGTAGACGTGAGTGCTACCATGTAGCCTGGATTATGCTAGTGCTCCAGCCTCCCCTTGCATGATAAGAAACTCGCTAACCACCTGCCTCAAATACCCATATGCAGACAACTGCTTCGCTTGAGCCATCATGATTACACTGTACACTGTCCGTGCTATCCAACGACCTCTCCATCGCCTTGCTCCACTCAGTCGCTACCATGCTCTTATGCTAGCTCCTATTACTGACCAAGCTGTTACAGCTATCCAGATTGATAGCCTGTCATGATCTACAGGCGATGACCCAAGTCCAACGCTCCAACCTCACTCATCCACCTCCTTTCGTGCAGTGGCGTCTCAATAGCGATAAACCCCTTCCGTGGCCGCCTCGTCCACATATCGTCTGCTCTGCGGTGCTTGGCTATACGTATACCGGCCCGCCTCGTGCGGCAGCTCCGGATGCGCCACACTGATTTCTCGGTAGCGTGGCCCAGCTACAGACACAGGTCTAGGTGCCATGCTCCCATGGCGCAAAGGCACGTACTCTTCCGCTACTTCGCGTCGTACCACCTCCGGTCGCACGCTGTATGCTCTTGAAGGAACATAGTCACGCCGAGGTCCCACCTCCTCGTACTGCACAATGGGCCGCCGCTCAACTACTCCCGGCCCCGCGTAGTCCACCTCCAGGGGTCGCCGCGAGGCCTCCCGCATACCATAGGGCCGAGCCTCCATGACATCGCTATCCAGAACTTCAACGTACCTACGGGGAGGCGGGGGCGGGGGCGGGGGCATCCTCACCACGCCCTCGTCCCCATAGACATCGCGCGTGGGGCCCCGCATTGTCGGCTCCCGGGTGACGGCACGCTCATGATACGCTTCAGCTTCCATCCTCCTCAGCGGCACGACCGACTCCCGCACGTCCATCGGTGCGGCGTAGTACCGGTTGCCGTACTGGTCCACCACAATGGTTCGCGAAGGGGGTGCCATGGGTCCTGGCGAGTGCATCTGAGGCAGATACTCCCGAGCCGGGGATCGAGAGCGCTCCCGCAGAATGCGCGGTGCAACCGAAGGGTGCCTGGAAACTTCGCCGTACATAGGCTCTGGTGGACGGTCGGCAAAGGCATGAGACGCTGCGCGAACCGGACGCATCTCAACGGCAGGATACACCTCCCTAGCTCGAGGAGAGTATGGTCGACGCGCATGCTGAAGGCTGGCGACACGTCGCAGATCCTGGTCGTCGGGTTCCAGGATCCGTGGTGGCGCGTGAACGACGGTGGGTGACTGGGCCTCATCGTACGGGCGATAGGAGCGCGGCGAATGCTCCAGGTCTTGGTAATGGATTGGCTGCATCCTGCCGCCTCTTGTCGAAGACGATTCGGACTCCATCAGAGAGACTTGCAGGGCTCTTCGTTTATTCGGCTGCGAATCTGGATAGCCAGCCATGGGAGGGGATTGGGGCTCTTCCTTGATATACGGTTCCGGGGACCGCACAGCACGCTTGCTTCCCTGTTGACGTCTTCTTTCCTCTCGCACTTCGGCTCTCCTACGCTTTCGGGGATTTTGTATCGGTGCCGGATGGCCTGCAGGGCTTTGGCGCCTTGACCTAGCTATTGTCAGCAGAGAGGGGGCAAAGTTCAAGGCACCATTATGCAAGTACGACCGGGAAGAGAGGCCACTGAATCGAAGTTGGCCCACATGGAAGCCGACTGTTATTTGCCCTCCGCAACCCCGGAGGACTGTCCCAGATACAGTTTCGCTGTATCTTCAGATATAGGAGGCCGCGGAAGGGAAAGGTAGCAGAGAGGAAAAGACTAACGAAAAGACAACGAAATATCTTACCCAGTGTTGCTGGCTTCCGCTCCACGAACTCGGGGCCGCCCTTTACGGGCCGACTCACTTGGGCCAGTAGCAGCGGGTGGAGGAGAATAATCCGACTCATCTTGGTCCAGATCGACGATAGGCTCGGGCTCATAGATTTCTATGTCTTCGGCGGGCTCATACGGCTCTTCGTCAAGGTCTATTACTGTCGGCTGGGCTTGCGCAGAGCCGGCGTGGTCGGTGGCGCTTGCTGCAGTCAGTGCCTCAGTAGACGATTGCTGTGCGTGAGAAGGAAGCGTTCCATCTGCATTAGCACTGTGAGGAGATCGAATGGGAGAGTGTTCGCCATGCGACCAACTGTTAGCCTGGCTAGAGTAGTATGAATTCTCGTCGAACGAGGTGCTCCCTTCGCTGTCTACAGCAGCCGTGCTGAGGCCTGAAACAGGTGGCACCAACGCTTGAGCTTTTGTCAACACGTCGTCTACGTCGAGATATGTCTCTCGGTCTTCCGCGAACGCAGCGCGCCCTTTCTTGTCAAGCTGGTCCCTGAGCGTTCGCTCAATATGTTGCCTCTTGAGCTGGAGCTCAGCCCTGATGAGATGGTCAGACTTGGTGAGCAGAACAGGATCGATCCCTGACGAGGAGGGCTTGGGAGGTGTAGGTCGTGGGACATGCGAAGGAGAACTGTAAGTCGTGGAGGATGAAGCGTGCTGAGCCGCGGTTTCCGGGCGGGGTGGGAGGAGGTGCTGTTGTTGGGGCTGTCCACCGCGGGGTGTACGATTCAGAGAGTCTGCGAACAGTTGGGTGGAAGTAGACGGCGCGAGCTCCTCTAATACAGCGGGCGGAAGCTTGATCCGCGGATGCTTGTCAGTGAGCACCTCGTTTCTGATCTGGAGGAGCTTGTCCAAAAATTCAGCTTCTCGACGCGCATTATTCGCAACGAGACCGTTGCCATTCAGCTGAGGCGCGGTTGCGAAGTCGATCGAGGACATGGCTAAAATGCGCGTATCCGCTGTGCCAAACACTCAATATCGTACAACAAGAGCTCAAGGCCGGTCAATCAGCCTGCTAGAGTCTCCGTTTGCATGTACAAATGCGGCTCATGGTTGTCAAATAATGCAACTCGAACGTAGGAAAGGAAGGGGTTGGGTGGAGGAAGGAATCTTCCAAGGTTAGAAGCGATGGGTGGTGGGAAGGACTGGCGAAGACGACGACCCGTCTTGGCACAACCAGGCGCCTCTCCCTTTTCGTCCATGGGCGCTTAGTCAGGGGACCTCGGGAGGTGACTTTCACTCTTCCAAACAGAATCACTTTTGTTGCTTGTTCGTCAATCTTCCGCTGCACTTCCGAACCTGCGCTTGTTTTCCTGCGTTTACTGACCCTTAGTTCACACACGAGTTCACGCTTTGACTGTCTGCTGTTCTAGCTTCGTTCCGGCTCTCCACAAAGCAAGTATCAGGAGTCATGACTCCCTCTGCAATGGCCGAAGATGAGAAACCGGTATTCTTTTTCGACATAGACAACTGTGTAAGTGGTTCGAACCTTGGAAGGCTCATATATCACGTGGCTAACCCATCAAGTTATATCCAAAGAGTGCGTGGTTAAACGTTCAATCTTTCTTGACGTTACTGACCCATTCTACAAAGGCACGAATATTCAACACATGATGTCAGAGTTGATAGGTAGGTCAATCCGCCTCCATGAATATGAACAGGTTTCTCTTTCAATCTCCGGTTGTCAGTTCTCTGAGTCCTCTAGATGAATACTTCCAGACCCACCTTTCGCTCTCACAGAAAGAGGCGAATGCGCTCCACTACAAATATTACAAAGAGTACGGCCTGGCAATAGAAGGTCTTGTCCGTCACCACAAGGTGGATGCGCTGGATTACAACCGGAAGGTGGATGATGCGCTACCTCTGGAAGATGTCATCAAGCCTGACCCACAACTGCGTGCTCTACTGGAGGACATTGATACAAGCAAGATTCGGCTATGGTTGTTCACCAATGCCTACATTACCCATGGCAAACGCGTAGTTAGACTCCTTCAGGTTGACGATCTCTTCGAAGGGATAACGTACTGTGATTACGGCTCTGAGAAATTCTACTGTAAACCTCACCCGGAGATGTATGACAAGGCCATGAGGGAAGCCGGTGTCAAGTCGAACCAGAACTGCTACTTCGTCGGTGAGTCTAGCTAGCATCTAAGACCATCGCCGAAATGGCCACTAATACGACCGAAGACGATTCCTACCTGAACACGAAAGCTGCCCATGCTCGAGGCTGGAATGCCGTCCATCTTCTGGATGATGTGGACCCCGATCCACCTCACCCGGCTTGCCAGTATCATATACGACATCTGTCGCAGTTACGAACCATATTTCCGCAGTTTTTCAAGAGTACATCTTCCAATTCGAACTGATGACGGTCATGGAGACCAAACACGGCGCAACACGACGCTTGGCAGTGCTGTTAGGTGCTGAGGAATGTATGGCGACAATAGAATGTAGGGCATAGAAATACCATGGCAGAGGGTTGAATACTGCCGAGCGATACCATTTAGACGAACACTTCTTATCGTTCAACTTAGGTAGCGTTCCATTTTTTGACGTCCAGGTGAATGTCACTGCAGGTGTGGTGGAAGGAAAAATCGACCCTTGTGTCTTATCGATAGTCGGCCGCCCCTCTTTTCCACACCAGGGCCCAGCTTGTGCTTCCTCCCTCACCTTGTTGTTTACTTCACAACACTTGAACCCCTTCGCCATTATTAAGCGTGGTTTAGCCTGTAACAAAATGGAGTCGCCGCCTACATCCACCTACTTCCAAACAGTGTCTCCGGCTGCGGAGGCACCACAACCTTCTGCACTTCCTCCATCCACACTCCCCCAACCGGATCCAACTCGGAAAGATGCCGGCACCTCCCCCAGTACCGACGACCCAAAGGTGAGGCCGAATCGCAAACCTCTTCTCCGACTTGAGCTTCGAGACCTCTCCTGCTCGGGCTGTCGGTCGTTTCTACGCTTACTCCACGCTTCAACCGCCCTTGAGGACGCTGTTGACACTGTGCTGCGGCTGTTGTATACCGGATTGAAGACACATTGTATACCATCTACACGTTCAGTCACGCTGACTCTGCGTGCTATGGGCGGTGTGGCATACACCACTGGACTGGACATTGACTCAGACCACAAGGAAATCCACCTCAACACGAGTTACATCGCCATGATTCCCGAAGGTCGGCTGAAGGAGGAGATGCTGGGCGTCATCATCCACGAGATGGTGCACTGTTGGCAGCACGATGGGAATGGCACTGCGCCTGGCGGCCTCATTGAAGGGATTGCGGACTGGGTGAGGTTGAAAGCGGGATACGCCCCGCCCCATTGGAAGAGACGGGCAGATTGCGACTGGGATTCGGGATATGAAAAGACGGCATACTTCTTGGAGTGGCTCGAGGAAGAGCATGGCGCCGATATTGTGAGGAGCATCAACGACGGTTTAAGAGGTTGCGAGTACGACGAGGACACTTTCTGGCCTAAGTGCTGCGGAAAGAGTGTTCACAAACTGTGGGATGATTACAAAGCCCATCTTTCCGGTCCAGGTGAAGATGAAAGGGCATAGGGGCATCCATGACTGATCATACTTGACAACCCGCCACACAGGCGGAACAGTGCCGCTCCCCAATTCCACGAAATGTATCGGGTGTCCGCATTATTGCGCCTCGGATGGAAGTTGAGGGGGGCTTTCAGCTGGGGGATTCTCCTCGTTGACTCGACACCATAGGCGCTGGTCCGCTAGACACTGGCACTCTCTACTGGTGAATAGGTCCTACAAGCAGTTCCCTTCCACGGTACATTCGAGCTCGGGGGTCTCCAAAGGAGCTGCAGCGTGAAGGCCTTTGGAAAGTGCACCTGAAGCACACAGCAAATCCTTGTCCACTCTTTCCACGCGTGGTCTGTTTGCCTCCTGGAAGTTCCCCAGACCTCACAATAGGCAGATAACGTGGCGGTCTGGTATGAGTTAACCTCGTGATACACAGTAAGCATATAGACTTTCCAGAATCCGGTTTTCAATCTCAGGGACTGGGACTTCACTGGGTGTGTGTGTCTATCAATAGCTGAAACAAACCCCTCGAATCTGGGGCGTAAGGTCAACCAAGTTCGGCTTGATCTCGAAATTGCGAATCAATAGAACATTCACAAGATCATTTCCTTCCTGGGTAGAAACAGGGCAATCCATGGCCACCTTCTGTCGCTGGGAATCGATAAAGCAATAAGGCCACCCACTGCAAGTGAGCGGGCAAGCTACAATGACAAATTCTGGTCCATTTGGAATCAATCAACGTCAGCTGGTGCTGACACATTGTCTTGTTTCAATAGAAGCAGACAGTGAACCGAATCAGAGGATCAGCATCCGCCGGTCCAACCTCGTAGGTACCGTTCACTGGATTAGTCGTAGGCATTCAAGCCGTCTCGTTGCTCTTTCGCCTTTGACCATTGCTAAGCGGAAGGTGCCGCGGAGAAAGGACGAATATGTTCGGTTCGTTTCTACATTGGTATAGGGTAGTCTAACTACCTCTACCGGCCGCTGACTCATGGTACGCAATGTCCCTGCACGGTTCATAGCGCAATACCTACTGTAGGTATTGACGCGTTCACCTGGGGCTATAACGGGGTGTTGTCAATGCCTCGCAGGCAGGCCGTTACCGGACTGTTCACAAGGCAACAAGAAGCCAAGAGCAGCAGCAGTTTTGAGTCCTTCACCTCTCCCTAGATAAGCAAGATATGTATCGCTCTGCAAGGAAGTCGGGAGGGATACCTAATTGGCTGCTCTGGGAAACCGCCTATAGAGCATGCAGCCGCGATCGCTCTTCCAAGGTTCGCTTTCTTCACCTCGCCGATGTGGATGATGCGGGTAAGAGGCGCGGCAACAGTAGCAATCGGACATCGGAAAGCCGTCTCTCTGCTGAGGACCGTACTGTGTCATGAAGATGATGCATGCAAAAACAACAAATCCGATCCAGTTGCGACTCATTCCGCCAGCCATTCTCGACCTAAGCCGCGGGCAGACCATCATCATGGCCCCATGGACCGTGGATCGTGAAAGGGTCATGGTTGATGATGGGTTCAGGCATCGTATTCCTCTACCACCCTGGGCCGCCTTGTCCATTATCCGAAACCGTAAACGACACGACGACCCTCGTCGTACTGACCACGGATATGGTTATGGCCCATGCGTGCACACCCAGACGGTGGAGACTGGAAGGACTGGACGTGCTCTGCCAGGTCATGACCCCACTAATGTTCTGCCTGCAATATGTAATGATAATGCCTGCAGCTCAAACATGTACTTTATCAGATCCAACAAGGCGCCCAGCGAGTGATCTGACCCTGCTCATCCCAGGTTGATGATTAACAGGAGAGCAGACAGCCAGGGAACAACAAGAAATCCCCTGGGTCTGATTGGCGAATCGTCATTATTTCTTCCAGGGTTCTTGCGTAAGACGATGACCGCTGGACATGAAGCTGTACAGAGATTGGTATGCGGTCTGCGCCCTGCAGCACTCTGCACGTACTCCATACTGAGTACTGTGTGTGTGCTCACAACAGTACTCCGTACTTATGGAAACATTAATACAGCCTGTTAAGGGCCATACGTGTACGGAGTACATGTGGCTTTTCAGCCACCCAACGTTCGCAAACCTTCGAAGGGAACCTTTGGCTTTTCCCCGGGCCGTACTCCCACTGCACTCACCCTTCTCGAGTCGCCCATTTCACCAATCGTGACCGTGATCCAGATTCCAGACCATGAATGACCATGATGACCATGAATAACCGTGTCTGTGGCCGTGTCCGTGACCATGACCGTGGTATTGGCAATGACCATGTTCACAACCGTGACCCTCCCGCCCCCTTCGTTCCTCGTTCCCCTTTCCCCGTTCCCCGTCCACCCAGCGCGCCTTACTTAGAACGGTACCGGTCAGCCATCGGTGCGAGATTCGCGGCCTCCCTTCCTGCAAGCATTCAAGCATACGGAGGGCATACCTACCGCCTACCTAACCTACAAGTAACTGCGGACGAACGATGATGAGCCTACATGCCTACCATGCACTCAGCCCGTGCCCTGTCACTTCTGTACTGTGTAAGTACTGGCCTTGAAGCTTCACCGGCCACGGGAAACCCCTCTCGCGTGGCAGCCAAAAAAGCCATGCAGGAAGGATTGCCATGGTCCATCCATCGACTGCGTGGGCCTGCTGCATGGCCTGCATGGGGCGTGGAGGGACTGCGCCTTGTCTTGCGGCTCCTGGAGGAATACGTACCGTAAAGACACAACAGGTCTGTCAAGGAGCGTGCATGCCAGCATCATCTTCCTCTTTTATCACCTTGAGTACGTCAACCTCAAGTCTGTCGACGGTAGGCAGTCTCACGCCGAGCAGTGTTTGTGGTGAAGGAGAGCCTGCACTGTACCCATGAAAACTGCCAGCAGCGGTGCCTTTTTCCCAGACCACTGAATCATGCCTAGGCTTTTGGACGGCCTTCAGAAGCCCGCGATCTTCGATCTGCCATGCTAACTGTACAGTTTATAACCCTGTCTCATATCTGCCGTTCCCATGCATTATACATGTTCCGTCGTGCGGGGAGGTGTCATATACTTCCTCCCAATTGGTCCAGGATGCCCAGTGATGCTTACGTACGTAGACGCCAACGCTCACAGAATCGGTGCAGTCTGCATCCAAGCGTTGTTGCGTGCCGTCCCTAACCCCAAGCCACAGGTGCTCACCCATCCCGCAAGATCCCATGTACATGCACAATGTTCCCAACGCAGCCGCAACACGTGTTGCCTTCTCGCCAACACATTGGCGGGGTCCCGGATGGGGGAATAGCAAGAAGCAGCTGCGGAGGCTCCAAAGACTCTCTGCCAACCCTGTAACCTGTCGTGAAAGCGCCGCGGTGGAAAATCGTCGAAGCAGTTGTTGGATGCATGGCCCAAGAAATGGCGGTCGATCAACTGCAGCCTACAAACACCAACTTCATAGCCTCTCCACTAGATAACACGCTTGCACCGTGCCGTCCCGTCTTGGTTCGGTTCGGTTCGGTTCGGTTGATTAAGTTTGCTTAAACCTGCATCTCCCAGCCGATGCTAAGTTGAGAAGGCAATGCGAGTAGTCCGGGTAAGGCCTGGCAGTGGCTTCTGCGCTGGACTCAGGTAGGTCGTATAAGGTCCATCAGTCGAAAAGCAAGCTACGCCGGGGTGGGTGATAACTGAAGTGTCCGGAGCTCGCCACGGGCCGGGATACGATTTAATAGGCGATCTCGGCGCATGCATACGCAGCGCTGAGGACTAGGCCGAAGGGTCTAAGAGACCCGCGATCCCCGGGGGATGGGCCGGCACGGCGTAGGAATTCTGAAACAACGGAGTCTCTGGAGAAGAGTCTAGTTAGCAGGACGGGACCCACGTCAACCAGCCGGCAATCGTAGCTCAAGTGCAACCTGTTGAAGATCTGGGAGCTCTTTCTGGTCCCACCCTGTGGAGGTCAACAAGACTCGGATGCGAGCGCTGGACCCAGATTTAAGCTCCGGTATATGCGAGACGGCGTCAGGTCCAACAACCAATATGATACTTGTGGGCCGACCGTTCAATAGCGATAGCGGTGCTCGCCCTCCATTCTGCTCATAGGTGTTGAATCATGATAGGGTATAGCGTTGACCAATCCCGGCGAACTGGTAGGACCTCGCATACTGTAGCTCACAGTACGATAGTTGGCTGCAGGATGGCTGCTTTGTGGACTCCGAACTTGCGCGACTGTGCCCTGGCCAACGGGATTTGCACCGTACGTTGGGGTTTGATGTGCGAAGCCTGGTGGGAAAGCTGTCGGGGAGGCCATGGGAATTATTGATCCAGGCTCCATAGATGTGGTTGTCCAGCCCCAGTGCGCTGCAACTGTCACGGGCGTGTGAAGCTGTTGAGCGAATCTGAAGTCGGTGGTGGGAGCGGTGGGGGCCATGCCAAATGGTTGCGGGGATGACCAGTTGCCGAAAGGCTCTTCGTCCATGGACCAAGAGTGATGGGTATCGGGCGTCGAGACTTGTGTGTGGGTCGTCAAAAGATCGTCATACATATTCTCCGGATAATGCAATGGCTCTTCATCTTGGGCTGAATAGGCAGAGAAGCGGTGGCTAGGAGTGCCTGGCTCGGATCCTCCTGTGCTTCCAGGCAATGTGATACCGGCATTCTGGTACCTCCGCATGATTACGGTGTAGCTGAAATGAAATGTCAGCCGGAGAATTGGTATGAGTCGGAAAGACGGCGAACTGACCGGTTCTTGATGCAATTCTTCGACCGTCCTCGAAAGTGACGTTCCTGTATATCTTTCCAATGGCGTCCTAAACGCTGCACGGCTTCGATAAGAAGTTGGTCCTACCGGGAAAACCGTCAGAAGCTAATAGACTAGTAAAGGCAAGTGGTCGCCTTTGTCGTCTGACATAGATTGACCGGAATCTCACCTCGCTCTCTCGCCACTCACTCCGATCCAGCTCGGGGTCGAGTGACTGTTGCCACCGTTTCGCACATTCTGCTTGGGATTAATCCATTGTTCGTCACGGCTGGCGAGGCGCTTACGGTCTGCACTTCGGGAACCGACCAGTTCGGCGACCAGCTGGATTTCATCAGTGTCTATGAAGTGGCTTTGAGCCTCTCCGTGTAATGTCCGACTCACTGTCCACCTTCAAGCGATCCTAACAGTCAGAATATACTCAATGGCAAGAGATTTTGGGTGCCAAGTACCTTTGCCCATACTGTTCCACACCCCGTGCCAATTGTATGTCTTCACTCTTTGACCATTGGCCTTTCTTCAAGCCTCCAGCGACCGAATTAAGCCACCTTTCTACAATGAGAATGACATTAGTCTCTGGACATGGACATTACGTGGGCGAGGGGAAAGGTCGAAAGCGGCCTTACTGCGACAATCCTTATTGGTTCGCCCAGGCAACTTTGCGGCAATGCGACACCTGCGCAGATGGCACCTGTCAGCTCGCTGAGGGGGAGAGTCTGGATATTCCAGGTTGTCTCACCAATCCTTCACTTCGCCCTCACTTCCTGTGGCCTTTAGGTCAGCTTCCAATGGCAGTATACAAGTAAGCAGTTGACCAAGAAGACGCACTTTGTGCTTCGACTTCCTCTCGCAATTTGCGATCTTCTTCCAGTGTCCATTTGCGAGGCTGACGGGCGGTCGGCTTGGGAACGGGTAGCATCGAGGTTGCGTAAGGGACTGGGGATGTGTAGGGTATGCTGAAGGCACGCGATAGATATTGAATGGAGGGATAAGGTGAAAGACAGTCCTTGTGGAGATGGTCTAGAGTAGTGCAATTGGAAGTCTGCGGAAACGATCTTAAGCTAGAAGGCTGGAGAGGAAGGGCCCGGGAAGAGCTTTAAGGTGGGTAAGGTGGAAAGGCAGGGATGCTTTCGCATCTCCGTCTCCATGTGCGGTTTGCAAATCATAGTAGAGGGCGGCAGCAGGTGATCCGGGTTAGGGGGCAAGCTTGGCAGACAAATGTTTCAGCGTAGTTCTTCTATCTCTGTTGGTCGGTTTGGTCGGGGTGTGTCATTGCGTGCACCGTCCCCGAGGAAGGCGATGTGGACAGTGCACTGCATTGGGGCTTCGCATCATATTCATAGCCTGGAGGAGCGGTGGAGTATCTACGGTAGAGTCGGTCGGCGGGTATGCAGGGCAGCAGGCAAGTCGCACACGCATCCAGGTTCAGAGGGTCGGATACAAGTCGGTGGGTCGTGGCACACGGGTTACCACAGTAGGTAGGTAGGGCTGAGAGTAACATGCTGGGGGGCATGCCCATGGCCTACACCGCCAGCCGCTGTCCAGATTCGGGCAAAAGCGAGGCCGGATGCTATAGTTGGAAACCGCTATAGGTAGAGGTCCAAAAGTATCTTTCTGACGGTTGCTCGAGTCGGACTAGCGACGGTCGGAAGCCCGCGGTCCCAGGTGTGGCAAGAATGGAGAGGGCCAGACTGGAGGCGGGAGGGGTGGCAGTGGGCAATCGAATGGTAGCGGTAGACTTAGCTCGTGTGCTGGAAGAAAGCGATAGACTGAGTGAGGTCGGCCCGACATGTTCAGAGGGGACTGCTAGGGACTTGGTCGCACTCCCAGGTTCCTTCAGCTCATATACCATCAGGCCCGGTAGTCTGGGTAGGCGGATGCTTGGAGCTGTACTTGTGCAGGGTAAGATGGGCACAGCAGGCAAGACAGCTGGGGGCCTGCTCCGACCTCCCACGACTTTGTTTTCTGGGCCGGCGAGGAATTTGAGGATTAGTTGAGAACAGCCAACGAGACACAGTAGACTCATTGACTAGGAAGGGAAGCAGAGGAAAAAGGACATTGGTGATCACTGAGCAGAGCACTTCAGCCGCCAGGGGACAGAACACGGTGCCCTGAATAGCATGATGACGTGACGAGGGGGGAATTCGGAGATGGCCACGACACATGTCCGGAGGCGATACGGCAAGACGTGGAACAGTGGAACGAGGCAGAGGGGAGCTGGGACTTGTTGGAGAAGCTGTTGGAACGTGTTGTTGAGAGCATGATTCGAGGCTGAAAAAGGCGATTGGGGGGAACGGTGGTGGAAGGGTGAGGACGGGAGTGGGAGTGGTGAAAGGACGTCAAGGATGTTGGCTGGGGGAGGGGGGAACGGGCAGCGGCCATCCGCCTTGGCTAGCGTGCCCAGGGTCCCATTTTCGGCAGGGCCGATCCAATATTGAGGTTAGTTTACACAGATTTACACGGCAGCCTTAGTCATCAATGTATTCGCCTAGACTTGCCTTGGCTGGGTTATCGCATCGCATCGCATCCACTTACACCACTTGCGTGCTCTGCTCTTCTCCCATCTCAACACCACCTGGGCAGGACATGCACGGCCTTCACGTCTTCGTCCTCATGGACTCGACACACGCAGGGACAGCTGCTCCAAATGCCACGGTTGCCGAGGCTGACTGCAGTCAAACTACCTATTAGGTAGGACAGACTGACAGATTGAGACCCCACACACCTTTTCCGAACGTCCATCTACGCGTCACCGCCATTTGGCTCACTCAGACCCTGTGTCACCTTGTCCCACACACACAACCAGCATGCACAGCCTGCTGATTACATACATGATCCGACAAAATGCAGCATCTCCCATTTCGTTCCCATGATGCATTTCTCCATTCTTTGTCAGCGGCTACTTTTCGCCCGAGGCCCAGCATGCCGCCTCCCACGCACGAGGCCACCCGTCTGCTCGAGACCATGGCCGCAGGTACCTGCACCACCGTTTTCCGCCCCAGAGAGGGGTCCATGTAGATTGCGCCCCCTTTGGTAGCCTGATAAGAACTCCAGATCTTCGCTTCGGGGTTCTCCATTCCACTTCTGATGGGAAGCATATTTGAGCAGCGGCATTGCCAGGCTTGTATCAGACAGTCATTCTGAGCTGCGCCTTCCGGTGGGCGACCATCCCGACCATCCTTCCTGTCATCCCAAAAGTGAGATGGGGGAAACAGCTCCCTTCGAACTCCTCAGTTTGGCTTGCTCCTAGGTGCTTCCCACGAGCCGTTTGACCTTCTCCAGCAGCACGGCGCTTTCCCGGCCCAGCTTTCTCTTCCCGCCTGGCCCGCCCCTCGCCTTAGCCATTGCTTTCCGAAACCGCTCCCGCTCGGCCAGTTTGCGCTGCCGCTCCTTCTCCGCCTCGTCGCGGGCCTTCCTCCGCGCCTCTGCCTCCTCCCTCCGTTTTCGAGCCAGCTCTTCCTCGCGCTTGAAGGGTTGGGGCCGCGGACGTCGCTTTCTGCGGCCAGGCGGGGTTGGAGCGGCTTCAGGATCGGGTGAGGGTTGCTCGAGCAGTTTCTGGCGGTCCGGATGGGGCTCGAGGGTAGGCTCCGGAGCGGGCTCCGCAGAAGCAGCGGGCTCTCCGGCGTTGGCCGCCGCGACGCGCTCGTAGACGGACTGGAGGGACACGGGCTGTTCCTGGGACTTGATCTTGGCATACTCCTTCTTGAGCTTCGCCTTGTGAATCAGATCCTTTTTAATTTTCTGCACTGCGGGGTTTGTTGCTTAGTGACAGTGGCGGAAGCGCGAGGGTGGCCAGCGCATACCTTTTCTCTTGTGGATGCCGTCGGGCAAGTTTGCGGGCCCGACTTGGAAGCCCTTCTTGTGCTTCTTGTGCACAGACTCGGCAGCATCGTCGTCGCGGGGGCGTTTGGGCGCCATGCTGTTTGCAATGCGCAATGCAAGAAGTTGTCGTTGGAGGTAGGATGGACGAGGGATGGGAGGAGACGTTGGAAGAACTGCAAGCTTCTTGTCTTGGCAAAGATACAAGTGCCTACAGTACAAAGTACTGTGGGACTTGCCGCCTTTCCCGCCCCGGCAGGCCCTGGCCAAGCACCCTCCTCGCCAATGCCATGCTGAGGGATGAATCATAGGTAGATGGGACATGACGCCTTTCACTTAGCCTGGAGCACCCCTCTCTTCCTCTCCTTCCCCTCGCACCAACTCGCACTGCTACAGTTCCCTTCCATTCTCTTTCACTTCGCTGCCCGCTCAGCACTGAAATCCGCATCTGGACACACCACACCTCTGGCTTGTCAACCGGGCGGCAGTGGTGGTGGTGCCAGCGCACCACTACCCGTCACGACAACTCCCACCTCGCGGCCTTGGTCCGATGCATTCAGACGCAGTCTGCCGGGCCACCAGCTGCTCTGTGACCTGTCCAAGTGTCCTTGCGCCCTGCCATCCCTCCGCTGGCCCACCGCTGCCTTTCTGAACGTTGAACTACACAACTACTTGACCTCTCCACGCTTTGCCACATCGCAACCAACATCCCTATGCCTACTCCTCCCAAGAACGAGCCCTGATCATGCCCGTCTTCCATGACCACCTGGATTCCTCGCCCAAGAGCCCTGCGGCCGGCGACCATGCCTCCAATGAGTCCTCACCACTGAACTATTCTGGTCGACTCTATTTGCAAACCACTTCGAGGACCGAACAGGATGGGGCTTTTGACCCCACCCTTCTCAGGCATGATGGGAAGCCCTCTGCGCTCAACCGTCTTGAATTGATTGAGCGTATCAAGAGAGCGAACAGCCCCTCGTGGTCACAGCGGCACTCTTCGAGCCGTGCTCCCGCTTTGCACGCCTCGAGAGAAGCTATTCAGACGCCGGCCCAGATATCAGTTCCTGATGTGCACCCACGTCAACCCACACCTTCCTCCAAGAGCCCTACTCCCCGATCCGAGTCGCGAGATCGCCCCATGACCCTGCGTCGTATATCCACCGAACGCCGGACGTCTCGTCCATCCAGTCCTGACCCTTTCTGCCATCATGAAGCTGCAGGCATACAAATCGAGCGCCCGCGATCTGCCTTTCATTCGGGCGACTTTAATGAAAAGGTTGTCCCTAAGCACAATGATGGCTCAGTAGTAGCCTCAGGCCCACCATTGGCGACCTCTCCAGTGGCACCCTGGCATCCATCGTTCCCTTCCAGTGCAGCGCCTGCCGCCCGTAATGAATTCTCACAAGCTCCGCTTGGGCCCTACGAGGGCCGCCAGAGCCTGAGGACTAGGGCCGGCTCGCAATCCATCCCTGCATTTCCTTTTTTCCTGATGCCCCCGACGAGCCCCTTGGTTCAGCAGTCGAACAATACCGACTTGGATTTCACCTCCAGACCGTCGTCCAGACAATCGTCAACCAGTCCCGAAAGGAGGAGTAGAAGACACACATTCTCTCCCAAGTCGTTCCAGACGTACCAATCCAGGCACCTGCCAGGTTCAGAGTCCGACCAGCAATGGAGGAGGGGAGGCGCAATGCCATATCAAGCCCATCAGCCCAGGCGGTCAGTGACAGGGTTTAATGCGTTCCAACCACACTCCAGTCCGCAAACCCCATCCATGTCTCCCCAAAGACCGTCCTTCTCTGAAGCGTCGCCGCTGCACCACGCACCCATGGTAGGGTCCTATGAAGAGTCCATCCTCCGTGGGAGAATGTCAACAACGCCCTCCCGTCCGCTGAACTTTGTGGCTCGGATAGGCGTCCTTGGTAAGGGGCAGTGTAAACCTAGCTTGCGCTGTCCACCTCACGTGACGGTTCCCTTCCCAGCCGTCTTCTATAGCTATGGGGGCGGCAACAGTCGGATAGCTGACAACTCTCCAAGTCCCTACGTAGGCCTGATCGACTTGGAAAACACTCTTCCAAACCCTGAAGACGGCCAGGAGTCGAAGAGGAAGAGGCGACACACGATCCCCCAACCTATGGCCGATGAAGTCGAGCAGCCTGGGACCGACTGTCAAGGGCCCACTCTGTCGAACGATGGAGTACGACGGCGGGAGAAGCATAAGAGAAGGTCCAATTCACCTAGGGCGCCCCCTGGTGGCAGCTACCGGATCCCTCAGCAGGGCCAACTTCAGATCATCATCCAGAACCCAAACAAGACGGCCGTCAAGCTCTTTCTTGTTCCTTATGACCTGTCCGACATGGAGCCCGGCCAGAAGACGTTCATAAGGCAGCGGAGCTACTCCGCTGGCCCTATCATCGACATGCCCTTGGCCAACCGGAAAAACTTGGGGACCGACCGCCCAGAAGCCGCCCTCACCGGCAGCGAGGATCCCAATGACCGCCCCATACTCCGTTATCTGATTCACCTGCACATATGTTGTCCATCGAAGGGCCGCTTCTACCTTTATAAGAGCATCAGAGTCGTCTTTGCAAACCGTGTCCCCGATGACAAGGAGAAGCTACGGAATGAGATCCAGCTGCCGTACCCAAAGTACAGCACGTACAAGCCGCAGCGGGACACGTTGGCCGCAAACACTGCTTCGATGGCCTCAGCACAAGTAATCGCGGAAAGCGTAATTGCGGAGAAGGCTCGCCGTCGAAGGAGTGCCGGATTTCCACTTTCGCAACAAGGGTCTGAGCAGCGTTCGGTGTTCCCACCCGTTGCGCTGCAACAGTTCAGTGGAGCAACAGCACACATGACATTTGCGCCCATTTCCTCCTTGCCGCCCACCCGCTTCATCCTGTCTGGCACAGGCGTTCTTAGTCTACCCGGGGATGCCGTTTCCCCCACGGATATGAACTCTAGCAGTCCCTTTGCATCTTATACCGAGTCTGATCGCTCCCGAGCAGATACAGATAGTGGTTCTCTCCCGTCGACCAGCGGACCCTTGACCAGCTTCAGCAAGAGAAGTGTGGGCTCTAATGTTCAAGGGTCTCATGGGCCGGCTAGAGCTGGGGAGAGCCTGCTCGCTCGGAAGCTCCGTGGGCTGGACTGTCAGCGACCGGAGGATGACTAGGGGACTTGTACTTAGATCATGACCCTGATATGTCCCTTAAGTCATCACAATCCTATGTACATAGCCATTCACTTCTCAAACCTGAATTGGTACCAGGTGCTCAACACATGACGTAGCAATTTGTCGGTCAGCGGTGATCGTGTTAAGTGCAAATGGGTCTCGTGCTAATAGGACAAGGCGGCCTTTGACCGCTACAAAGGCGGGCGCACAGACGAGTCGTGAATGTTCATGCCCAAGAGACGACTTCCGTCACTACCCACACTTTCACCGTCTCCCCAAAGCGGTCCGCTCTGAGTACATAAAACAAATCCCACCGCCAGATCTTCTCGCTTCAACCCTACAGTCAACCGCACAACCTTTTGCCTTCCACAACCTTCACCATGCGTTCCTCCGTCTTGCTCTCCGCCTTCCTGGCTACCACTGCGTCCGGCTTGCCAGCTGCCACGGCCCCAGACGAGCGAACCGCCGTCTCCGCAAAGGCGACCGGTATCAATGTCCCAGTACGTATACATACTCCCTCCCATACACAAGACGCACACACATTACCGCGCCCACAACCCAAATCACGAGGGCCCACTACCACTAACACACCACATCCTTTTCACAGACCAACGCTCACTCCATCGCCGCACCCGTCACCGCCCAGGACGACCGCGCCGCCACCCTCTACAAGCAACCCAACCGGCCCAGCGGAGGCCAAAACCGCAACCATCAAGACTGGATCGCCCTGCCGGGGAACTACCCCGGTAGAGGCTTCTGCATCGACATGTCCAACCTCTTTGGGAACTGGGACGAGGCTACGCGCTCGTTGAGCGTCGAGAAAGGGTTCCGGTGCGCGTTCTACAGCGAGGTGGGTTGTAGTAGCAGCAAGAGCAAGGGGGCCATGTGGGTTGAACTTGGGGAGAAGGACAAGGAGGTGCTTGTTGATGGGTTGGGGAGGATGGATCGGCGGATTCGGAGTGCCGAGTGTTGGAGGTTGTAGGCCGTGAGGGTGATGTGGGATAGAAGGCATGGGTAGATGAATGGTGAGCTGGGATTCCGTTCTGGAATTCGGATAGATGTGGTGGATTGATGGAAAACCTTGGAATCCTATCGTGACGGGTGTACCGGGAAAGTCCTCAATATGGCTGCACTAGAGAACGACACACACGAATGAAGGACTTAACCACCGACCAGCCTCGATTTTGTGAACCAACCAACTTTTGTGTGATATTCTTCCGTCTATCCAACGCCGTCTATGCTCCCTTTGTATCCCAATCAATTACCCCCTTTCAACTCCTCCATCCTCTCTTTGAGCCTCTCCCACCCCCCACTGTCCTCCCACCCCTCCTTCCCCTTCCCCATGACGCTCCTAATCGCGCTCCTCGCCTTGAACTTCCAATCCTTGGCCACCAGCTCCCCAGTTCCCGCCGCCAGACCCTCTGTCCGCTCCCTCGGCCCCAACGACTCGTACGCATCCACCAAATCGATCGTCTGGTCCACGACCGCGTTCCATGATGCTTCGCCCGCACTCTCCCACTTGGGCTGCGACGTCACGGCTCGCCACGCCTTCTCGTGGGCCTCCAGCGCCGACGACGGACGATTCGTGTGCAAGTACAGCGTAGCAAGTATGGTCCACAGTTTCGGTGAAGCTGTAATGAGCGGCTTGATGGACTTCTCCACCAGCTCCTGCACCAGACGGGGCAAACCGGGGCGGCTCATGACAGCTTCCAAGCTTTCCTGCTGCTGTCCTTGCTGCTGCTGCTGCTCTCGCACCTCGTTGACGGCGTGCATGACCAGCATGTCGAGGATCTCGACGTCGATGCACTTTTCCCCCTCCGTCGGGCCTTGCAACTCGCAGATGCGACGTTGCGCGGTGATGACATCCTGCCAGCTTGGGGGGTTGGTGGATGCCGCCACGGCGAGCACGTTGGACCAGATGCGCGCGTTGTCGTGCTTGAGGTTCGCAGCGCGCTTGAAGGCTCGGAGGGCGTCACGTCGCGGGTGAGGCGTGATTGTCTGCTCTTCTTTTTCCTCCGTGGTTGGACGTTCTTCTCCCTCTTCCTTCTCTCGCGACTTACCCTCCGTTTCCTCAGTTGCTGCCTTCTTCTTCGGCCGAAGATGCAGCAGCGCAGCCGCGAGATTACTCCATGCCTCCGCATCCTCATCGTCGAGCTGGACACAGCGCGAAAACGCCTCCACCGCATCCTTGAACCGTTGCAGCTCCAGATACGCGCACCCCAACGCAAACCAGCTCGGGTGACTAAGCGCGTTGATCTTCAGACTGAGCGCATACGCCTCGGCCGCCTTCTCATACTCCCTCTGCGCAAAGTACTGTCTTCCCAGCGAGCGTTGGGCGCGGGCGTACCGCCGCCCGGATACCTCCCATGCCTTTTCGTACATGCTCAAATCGCGATCGATATCGCCCAGGATGCAGTACAGGCGCGGCGCTTCAGCGGGAGGCGGATCCCGCTCTGGACCCTCCCACTTCTCCTCCTCGACATCTGCGACGTCATCCTTCTCTGCGCCGGCAGTGGCATGGAAGAGCTGCCTCCGGACAATCTGTTTGGCTTTCTCTTCCTTGTCCGTAGCGGCCCAGCAGAGGGCGGCTTCGGCCCACATCTCCAGGCGCTCGTAGATTTCCAGGGCGGAGCGCAGACCACCCACACTGACCCAGCGAGCGGCCAGCTCGGCCTCAATATCCCATCGTGTAGGAGTGGAAAGGGAGAAGACGTATGCGAGGCGATCTTGGACGGGCGCTGATTCTTCTGGTTTGGCTTTTGGGAGGAACGAGGTGACTGGTCCGGAAGTGTCCGTGGAAGTGCCGTTGGTGTCGGACGAGGAGACAGCGCCATCCGGTGTAGATGTAGTCTCCGCAATGACCTGGTCGACCAGTGCTTGCAATTGAAGCAGTCCTCGCTCCATTGTGCGGGATTTGTACCCCTCAATGCGACTTCTCACCAACAAGGCCTGAGTATAGACTTGCCAGTTGGAGCTACCGCCTTCGAGGACACGAGTAGCGTAGGGAAGAGTTTCTTCTCTCGTCAGGCCATCTGCAGGGTTCGTGTTGGTGATGCTGGAGGCGAGGGAGAGGAGGATGACGGAGTCCAGTGGGTCGAGAAGCGGTTGATTGGAAGGATCCAACGAGGCGAGACTGGCAGGGAGGGGGGATGAGGAGTCTTGTTTGGCGGCGCCGTCAGACGAGGAGAGATCCTGAGTAAAGGATATATTCTCTAGCAGGGTATCGTCATTGAGCTCCAGGTTCTTGGGCTTGTTGACGGAAGCCTCATCCGCTGATGTGGTTGCCTCCGTGCCATGGCTCTTTGCTAGGACGAGTAGCTGACTGGTGTCTTTCTGCTGGAATTTGGTCCTCTTGCCCATCAGACCGGTTAAGACATATTCGAATTTGCGCTCTGCAGCTGCTCGGTCCAGGTCCGCCCGTGCTTTCTTGTCCAACCCATGATGTGTATGGATGGCCGACCGTTCGAGCAGATAATGCACGGGCAGATCCGGAATCTTCGCCTTCGCATCAGAATCCAGAAGAGCCCCCTCCAGCGCCTCCAGCCCGCCGTAGATGGATTCTTGCAGTGAAGGTGCCACTTCGGACAGCAGCCGCTGATGCATGAATTCGACCCTCAGTCTTGCCCATGCTGAGGCAGGACCAACATTCTTCTGGATAGGCGGGCATATCAAGATGGTCTCGGCCAAACACAGCAACTCCACATTCGGCGTGAGCTTGTACGCCGCAATACCGTCTACAGCCAAGGAAGCAACAAGCTTTTCTCTTGCTCTAGCCAGCGTTGCAGAATCAGAAGAGATTTCTCTCGGGAAAATGACCTGTGCAGAGTTGAATGGCAGCGGCGGACCCGTTACATTCGACTGCACAAATGCATATAGTGATGCGATGGCGACTAGGAGAAAAAGATGCTGACGATACGCGGGCAAGTCCTTGATTCCCAACTCTTCGCCCTCCTCGCTCTCCCTCTTCGAAAGTAGTAATCCGAGCCTGTGGAATACATAGTCGCTCCAGACGGGAAAATCCTTCACATGAACATCCTTCGTGGCGTAGTTTTCCTCGTGGCCTAGCAAGAGCTGCACTTCAGGGTGCTGGAAAACGGCCGAGAAGTTCCCGTCCTGCAGGTGCTGCAGCGTTTCTGAGAGCGCGGAGGCGAGCTCATCTGGCAGAGAATGCCGCAGAAATCGAAGAAGCACGTCGACCATTCTGTCCTGAGTGCCTTCACGAGGGAGACAAGGCGGGGAATTGCGATGTCGAAAGTTTCGCAGGGTGGGCTGGTGTTTTTGCGCTAAACTTTTTGAGAATTTAGAGTACCTACGGCGGACTATTATCAGGTGTAGTGCTAAAATTCAATTGTGCGGAGAACCTGCAAACTTATGTACACGCAGTATAGTTTCTAGCCTACTTATATATAGTAGATATCTAAAATAGCAAGTATATAAGTAAGTAAGCATAGGTAAAAGTAGTATAGGTAGGCAAATACAGGAAGGCAGGTGCAACAAGACAGGTACAGGCAGACAGGTGCACGCAGCTAGGTGCACGCAGACAAAGAGGTAGACAGACAGGCAGGCAGTATAGGTAGACAGGCAGTGTAGGTAGGCAGGCGTAGATAGATAAGTTAGATATATAGATACTGCAAATATACACTGCGTATATGCGCTGCGTACGTGCACTGCATATATATACTACGTACCTATACTACAAATATATACTACGTACTTGCTCTGCGTACTCGCTCTGCGTACTTGCTCTGCGTACTTGCTCTGCGTACTTGCTCTGCGTACTTGCTCTGCGTATACGTCCTTGCCGCATATATACACTAGGTACTTACTGCGTACATATACTGCGTATATATACTGCGTAAGTAGGCTAGACACTATGCTGCGTGTACGTAGGTTTTGCAGTCTTACCTTGAAATCGAATTTTAGCACTACACCTGATAATAGTCCGCCGTAAGTACCCAGACCTCTATGTAAAATCCACAGAACTGTAGCAAGAAGGAGCCTCACCTACTCTCACGGTCTTCGGTGAAATTTCGCCATGAAAAAAGAAAAATATGACAACCAAGCAGGACGACCTATGTCTATAGCTTTATATTATGCCTCTTTGGGCGGGATGAATAGGCAGCTAGTAGCCAGGTGCAGAAGACGCAGAGGTAACGAGGTATGCTTTTAGAAGAGGCCTAAACATCATGAATGTGTGAAATACTAGCGGAGCGAAGGAAGGCAAGGCCTTTAGCGCGGCGACCCATGATTTTCGTTCACCGAGAGGCTCTCCAGGACAGCAGTATCATGTTGTATACAGGTCATTGCACTTCCTAATAGAAATAGTATTCTTATCGAGCATAACAAGTAACATAGGGATATCCCAGCTCCTAAATAGGAGAGCGAGTATGCCGAACCCGGCAGCATCTCAGACGCTGCTCCCCCCATGGTCTCACTCGCAAAGGCGAAACGGGCAGACGACGAAGAGTAAAGGACATACCACAGCGCTCAATCCGAGTCGCTGGAAGAAGAGCTACTGGAGCGGCCGCGGCTGTGGCTCCTATGCTTGTGCTTATGCTTCTTGCCATGACTGCTATGGCTTGCGGCATACAGCCCTCCAAGCCCAGCCGCAGAACCTGCATACGACCCGTGATGTGACCCACCATGGGAACCGCCGTGCTTGTGCTTCTTCTCCTTCTTCTTCCTATGGAAAAACGCTCAGCTCGAGTTCGACATATAGGGAAATCGGTCAGCGCTTACTTGTCATGCTTACTGTCCAGAATGTTGGCGCCGATAGCGCCAGCGACGAGGCCTCCGACAGTCCCCAATGCGCCACCACCCATCTTGTGACCTAGGAAAGCGCCTCCTACACTACCAACAAGGGTGGAGCCAAGGCCGCGCTCTCCTTCGGCAGCATTTCCAGGTGCACCGCCGGGAACGGCTTGGTGGTCGTAGGCATTCGGCTGCTGGTGACTCTGGCTGCCATAGCCCTGGTTAGGAGAAGCACCATACGGCTGCTGCGACGGTGGGTACGGGTTGGTCCCGCGGTTGGGATCGTAGACCTGCGACTGATCGTATGGCCCAGGAGGGTATTGCTGTTGCGGCGGAGGTGCCTGCCCGTAAGGAGGTGCAAGTCCCGTCTGGACACCGTTAGAAGCGACCGGGATAGCGTGTCTTTGAGGCACTCACATGATGGCTCTGGTTATACTGGTCCTGTCCATGATACTGCTGTTGACCTTGGTACGGCTGCTGATTGTATGCATTATAGGCCGGGGGCGGGGGACCCTGATTATAAGCCCCGCTCTGATTGCCATAGTAGTCCTGGTTAGACATGGCTGCCTGTGTTTTACAAACAAAGGATTAGGAGACACGAGGAGCTGGAGATGGGTGAGGCAGCAAGGTGCAGGCGCTTATGTTTCCAGGGAGCGGGAAGGGGGGAGGGGGTGGGTGGTCGGAGATGAACAGGATCACACGGTCTTTATATGAACCCTTTGGCGCTGACGCAGGGGGTTTGGGATGCGCCACATAATCGACAAGTGACGCCCATAGTAGTGTAAGACGCGGTCAGCCCGGCGCAGGGCATCCGTAAAATCCATGGATGAAGCACATGTGCGGCTGGCTTACTTCATGAGTTGGTTGTATGTACAGCCAAACCTCTCAACGATCAACAAACCCCGCCTGGCGGGGGGCGGAGCACCCAGCCTCAATTCACTGGCCCCACGCTAAAAGCATGCGCCACCACCAGCCACAAGGGACTCGTAACCAAGCTGGAGCCCTTTTGGGTACGACGAGAATCAAGACTTGTACATAATTACCTATCTACATGACTGGGCTTTTGATATTGATATTGAGAATCTGAATCGGACTGGCACTGCCCGACCGTGTACCCCACTGTTCTATCAGACCAGGTGCAAGATAGAGTGGAGTCTAGAGAATATTACAAGTGTTTTAGACTGCAGACGTATGAGGAGTCCTCTTGAGCAACAGATGACAGAAAAGAGCACTGAAGGAGAGAGATTGAGTGTAAAAGCAAGTGAAATGAGATGCGAGACACGCCATGTAGTCAAGGCTAGCGGTCAAGAGCCTGGGCTTGACACTGTGCCGTGTTAGACTGTGAAACCAATCGGATATGCGACGTACCATTTGATAATAAATCCCCCTTTTCCGCAGCAGCGCATGATGGTCACCCTTCTCAAGCACCTTCCCGCTGCCCAAGACAAAGATAACATCGGCTTTCTGAATAGTAGCCAGTCGGTGAGCGATAGCGATGACGGTCCGTCCCTTCTGGGTAGCAGTGTGCTCGATCGCTGTTTGAACCAATTTTTCGCTTTCAGAGTCCAATGAGCTGGTCGCTTCATCCAGGAGCAGGAGATCAGGTTTGCGAAGCAGAGCCCGTGCCAGTGACAGACGCTGCTTTTGACCGCCACTGAGGGACATGCCCTTGGGCCCAAGTCGCGTGTTGTATCCGTCCGGGAGCGAAACAATAAACTCGTGGATCTGCGCATCTTTGCAAGCCAGCTCTATCTCCTCATCGGTAGCACCATCCTTGGAGAGCGCGACATTGTCTCTGATGGTGCCTTCGTAAAGCGTGGGTTCCTGGCTAACAAGACTGAGCCGCTTTCTGTACTCCTCTGGATCGAGTGTTGTAATGTCTTCTCCGTTGTACAGAACTTGACCAGACGTCGCGTCGTAAAAACGTTCCAAAAGAGAGATGGTTGTCGATTTCCCGGAACCAGAAGCCCCAACCAGGCCAACGAATTGCCCCGGTAGTATTTTTAAGTTCAGATTGGAAAGTACAGGAGCTTCACGGGTCGGGTATTTGAAGAAGACATTCCGGAATTCTACACCGCCTCCTAGCGACTCAGACTCCGGGATTGGGCGATAGGTAGTGGCCTTCGAACTGCTGGTGGGCCGCATGCTCAAGATTCTGTTGGCCGCAGCAGTAGCCTGGCTCATGTTTGGGGCGAGAGAGAACCACTGGCCAGCAGCAAGAGCTCCCTGAATCACAGCCATATAGATAACGAAGAAGTCCATGAGATCATACTCTCGCGAGGCGAGAAGCGTCCCTCCATACCAGAATGAGAGGGCCATACAGGCAAGATCCACACTGTCCGAAGCTGCGAAGATCACGGTACCGTATTTGGCCTTGCCGTAAGCTTCCTTAACCTGGGCTCGAAGTAGACTTTGGTATCGATCGCCAATCATGTCCTCCATCGTTAGAGACAAGACGGTGCGGAAGGCTCCAACAGCTTCCGTAGCGAACTGTGAGCTCTCTTTGAAAACGGTCGCCGTCATCTGTTCGAACTTCATCTCGATGCTGATTCTGAAGTATCCGGCCAGGAGAATGGGTGGCAGAGCGCAAAACAAACCCACAAGAGACAATTTCCACCCATACACAAACGCGATGATGATTGACCCAATCAGGTTCACAACAGCAATCATCGCCAGCGACATCTCCGTGCTCATGAGCTGCTGCAACTGCGTAGTGTCAGAGCTGATACTGGAAGTGAGAGAACCCGGAGAGTGTCCCTCGGCGTCGAAGAAGGGTATGCGTTTACGGATGATATGACATAGGTATTCTTGTCGATAATGTCGGGTTATGGCAACCGAGATAAGATGCGCGCAGAGCCCCAAGACGAAGTAGGACAAACCGACTCCAGCAGCTTCGACACCAAACATTCCCGACCAAAAATTGCCGTCTTTAACGAACTTCTCCCCTGTGTATGTGAAAACTTGGATCACATTCGAAAAGATCCATGCTTGAAGAGGATAGACGGCACCCGCTCCCAAGATTCCTAGGATGGCGAGGGTATATAAAATCTTGTGCCGTCGTTGTTCGACAATGAGACGACCGAAGCTGTTCAGCAGGCCTCTATTCTTGTACTCGGGATCCTCGGCAACAAGATGTTGTTCGCCCGTGTGCTCGGTTGACTGTTCTGACTCGCGGGTTTTCGTTTTATGGATCTCTGGCTCATCGCCGGCTTCTTCCTCCGCCTCGAGCGCGAGTTTTTGCGATTTTACCAAGCCATGATAGACACCGTCTTCAATGTCGACGAGCTCCTCATGGGTTCCTTCCTCCACCAGTCTGCCATTACGAAGTACTACGATCTTGTCGGCTTTCTTAATGGTAGAGAGGCGATGGGCGATGACAATTGTGGTTCTGTTCTTCGATACACGATCTAGAGCTTCCTGGACTATCCTCTCTGTGCGTACGTCGATAGCTGATGTGGCTTCGTCAAGAATCAGTATGGAAGGCTTTTTGATGATACTTCGTGCAATGGCGATTCGTTGACGCTGCCCGCCAGAGAGTTTGATGCCACTTTCTCCAACCATGGTTTGGTAGCCTTCGGGCAACTTCGATATGAACTCCTCTGCGTACGCCTCTCTGCAGGCTTCTTCCACCAAGGCCATCTTCTCCGCGTCGGAAGCGTCATTCAGCGGCGTGCCACATAGACCAAAGGCGACATTGTTGAACAACGTGTCGTTGAATAAGAACGGCTCCTGCTGCACAAGGCCAATCTGGGCCCTCCACCATTTCAGGTCCACATTGCGCAGGTTCACTCCGCCAATATTGACAGCTCCAGTGCAAGTATGAGGCTCCGATACTTCCACTTTTTCAGGGCCGGAGTTAGCGCTCACTGTTGACTCCCCCTTTCCTTGCCCTTTTTCTTGTTCCTCGGCTTCCTGGGTATACTTGCTGTCTTCTGTCTTGTCCTTTGTGGTGACATTTGCGGTTGTTCCCAGCAAGTCGTACCACCGTTGAAGAAGAGCAACCACGGTGCTTTTTCCAGAACCGGAAGGGCCAACTATAGCGGTAGTTTTCCCAGCTTCGAACTTGACATTCAAGTTGTCAAGGATCTGGACATTGGGCCGGCTAGGGTAGGAGAAGGAAACATCATCGAACTGAATATCAGCGTCTGCGGAGACGTCCGGGTCCTTCAATCCGGCGATGTGAGGTCGTTCGGCGTCGATGGTGGCGAAGAGCTCCGTTGCTGCCGTGGCCGCTTTCGCGATGGCTATAATTGGGCCAACTAACCGGCCAATGTTCATGACCGCCATCATGACAGAGAAGAGAACGCTATGAATTCAGCTACATGTAATACGCATGGGAGAGATTGGAGTAGCGCTTACACGATGATATCGCCTACGTCATCGATATGGCCTCGCGAATACTGCCGGATGCCAAACCAGAAGGTCAGACCGAACATGCCATACATGGACAGCATTGAGGGCGACTGATAGACAGTCAGTGTTTTGCGAAGAGAGGGATTATAGAGCGACTTACCATCATCAAGCCCATTAAAGGCGCCGCCTTCTTCTCATTCTTCGCCGCCTTGTCCAGCAGAGCCGCGTGCTGAGACTCTAGCTTGGTTTGGGCCCCAAATGCTACGACAACGCGGATAGAAGAGAAGATCTCAAAGGCGAGAGCCGACGCATCCTCGTGGTAGGCCTCGGTGACCTTGTGCAGTTTGATGAACGGAGGTACCAAACCCCCGTACACGATAAGGATGAACGGCAGAGCCGCGCTCGCAACGAAGGTCAGCAACCAGCTTTTGACAAAGGACACGACATATAGTCCGACGGTGAACGCTAATGATTGGAACAACATTGCAAAGCTCTGGGACACGGATAGTTGGATTGTGTTTGCCGACGTGGTGATTCGCGTCGAGACTTTTCCGGGGGATACGGTATCGATGCGGCTCACTGGCTGAGCAAACGTCGCGCGAAGGTATGCCAGTCGCAAGGCTGCAGAGATTCTGAGCCCGCTGATACGAATTGTGAACTGGATAGGTGAGTTAAGAATCCAAAGGCTGTGAAGATGCCAGTACCATCGATAAATACGAGAGGACGAATTTTCCGATGAACAGATAGACAATGTAGAGGCTACGGGGTGATTAGCTTTATCAAGGTGCGTATACACAACTAGAAATCTCTTACGCATTCTTATTGACAGACGACTGGAATTGCTGTTTTGTGACGGTCGTATTTGGCAAAAAGTAGTTTGTAAAGTCACCAACCAGTGATCCTAATAAGAAGGTTAGGGAGAAGAAATTGGCACGCCACGGCCTGCCTACCAAAGACAATGTTCATGAGTGGCATGGCTACACCCGCTCCGATGGATGTGAGGCATGAAACGAGCATGAGGCAGAAATCCAGTCTGGTGCCGTACGCTAGAACGCGCTGATTTTGGTTCGTCAGAAGTGGAAGGAACGAATACGGATTGCAGTTCGAGACACGTACGAAGTAGTTTCCTAGGTTTGCCTGCGGCTTCTCGTTTTTCGTCTTTTCCTTCTCTTTCCCGCCATGGTTGGATTTGGCCAACTCGCCGTTTGCAGCTTCTGTCATGACCACGGTGTTTCCATCCTGCTCGATTGCTGAAGTTGGTAGGTGTTCACCTTTCTCAGGCGAAGCCATTGTGGCAAAAGGTGAGCAGACAAGAGACTGAAGTCAAACGCGGTTCGAATAGGGTTGTGAAGTTGCCAGACTAGGGGTCTTTGAATAGTCGTGTAAGGGGTGGCTGATGCCTGAAGGCTCGCAATACTCGTATTCCCAGTCTCGGCGCCAACATTCCACACGAGGTTAAGGAACGAATAGAACGAAGGCAGCTCCAGACCTCGCAGACCCGGGTTACATGGAGCAGTGCGAGGATTTACCATATGCCGGGCATCAAGGAGAGAACTGGTCGGGTGTTATGAGAAAGAGAGGGCCCTCTGCGAGGGAAGGGGATTGGATATGCATGGTCCGTGTGGTTGACCGCTAATCACATCAGACGTGTCGACCTTGGCATGTACTCTTGGCCCAGATGAGATCAACACGAGTTCCGTCCTTGGGTTTCATCGAATAATAATGCGTCGCCCGGAATTGGATGGATTATTATGATGGAAAAGGAGGCGGGCGCGGAAACAGTGAAGAGGCTGCGTGGGTTGCCGTCCTCACCCGACGCGTCCACGGCCGTTGCCAAGAAAGTCGGTTCTGGAAAGTCCGACGGCCCGCAGCAAACGCCGACTTCCCGCTTGCCTTGAAGTGGAAAGGCTCCATTTCGTGGACTGGTAGCTATAGTCTAGACTATCTCTACGATTCAAGTTGTTTCACACTACATCGTCAGAGTACCATAGCATTTCAGCATTATATTATTATTGGAACCTCATCGTTACGAATTCCCCATCTTTAGCATGGAAGTTGACCACGCCTCAGTACGTCCACCACGCTCGTCATTGCTTGAGCTACCGATTGAACTTGTTCAACGCATTGTAACATTTCTTCCGCCAAGCTCAGCAGCCTCCTTCACGCTTTCATGCCCCGGCTCGCTGAATGTGCTGGGCAACGACTCGTGGTGCGCTCTGATGCACGATGCATCCGAGTGTGCTGAGCTGCTCTCCATCTTGAACTGCACTTGTCTCGAGAACCTGGAGCCAACTAACTCAACTCACGAACCTGGTCCGACTGAGCACCCCGAACCTGTCGTCTGCACACCACTGTATTCGCGATTTGGTTATGTAGTCGAGTGGCTCCACGTCGTCGTCAGATACGTGTTGGACAGACATGCCGACCGCGAGATTGGAGACATCTTGCTGGACGAGTACACAGATGTCATCTACCGCAACCTCAGATTCAGAGACCCTGACTCCAACACCGAAACCGAGAAGTGCGTGCTGGTGGCCATAGCACCACGCATCGTAGCCGGTTATCTTCTATTGCGATGCACTTACACCGTTCTCTTCCCTCCCGAAGATGGGAACGTGCACTTCAGCTCACTCCTCAACTCCGATCTCGATATATGCAAGCATGTTTCCGCTACCCGGCGGAGAGAACCGTGGTATGACATGGGATTCGTAGATCGACTCATCTTAAGACGCGATTATCGGAAGCACTATGGCAGTTCGGCATATGAGAGCGACTTGGAGTCTGATATTGACATCGAAGATTTGGATGACCCTCCGCCCCGGACAAACATATCACTCCATCAGTGCTCCTTTTGCTGCACCGAGTATGAAGCGAGGATTGAGCGGGGCGAGGATGAGGCTTCCACTTCCATCATCGTGACCAGCTGGCACAATCTTGGAGAGATTACCTTGCTGAGCGGCTGCGGGTTCAGCCCACTATGGAAAACCTTTCTCGGGGTAGGCAAACCTCATGACGTGCGCGTTCTCTCCTATCCGCTAGGCAGTGTGAGGAATGTGTTCGAGGTTTGGGATGGTTCACAGCTCGGTGATGTTCGGAGGAAGCCCAACTGACGAGGCAACGGAGATGAATCGGACCATCACATAAGGTTGGGTAAAGCTGGAGGATTAGTACAGTTGCCGTGGGGACACTAGACAAGGTAGGTATACCTTTCAGGATAGAGTGGTATCACTATATGGCTTTCATAGAACGAGGGAGGGACCGAGTCATGCGAAGGACTTGTATTGCTTGTGTACATACATACTGAAGTTGCATGGTACATCTCTGTGCCGTCATTCGGAAAGAAACTTGGAGCTTCTGCCATGAATACTGCTGACTTCCCGTGGGTTTCGATAACCGCCGCTCAAGTTTCAAGCTCCCCTGGCTTCCACGTCTATCGGAACAGCTAGGAGGCATAGCAATATAATACGCCTTGCAAATGGCTTTCCAGCGACTCTATCTGCTAATAGGAAGCTCTACTTATAGCATTGTCCGATGGTAGTTAATCCAGTTGCACCGAGCAGGTAATCTGACCTACAGACCAATTGCGGGCGTAGTGTTCAATCGGATGTGGCAAGGCGCAGTAGAGAAGCATGATGAAGTCTACGAATCCCTGTGAGAGATAATGCAATCATAAAGACAGTTTGGATGGTAATATTTCCATGCCGAACACTGACCTGCGGGAGTCATAAAAAAGTGGCCAATCGATCTAGATTTCGCATTAGAGGACTTTGAGGTCGAAGTTGAGTCCATCTTTTCATTCATCTCAAGTGTCTCTCATTCCAGGTTCTATATCTGAGGAAATGCAACACAATCACTATAGCTATGCATCACGATGCGTCTCCTCCTCTTCGCGTCTCCTCCGGACCTTATGCTGATGTCTAATGCCCCAGACACACGCCACAACGCCCAATATGCTAGATGCAAAGGTCACGTAATAGGCCGTACGGTAGCAGGCGAGCCCTTCGAGGCAAATCCTCTCTCCGCCTGGCTGCCTCTCCGAATGAGCATCAAACACCGCCCCATAGAAGAGATTGTATATGTTGCCGCTGACAACAGGCGCCAGCGTCATGAATCCCCAGTTGACGGCAAATCCGGCAGGACCAAACGCATCCACCACCAGGGCCGGGAAGACCCCAAAAAGGACACCATACGCAAGGCCAGTGAGGCCTGACACGGTCCAAAGGAGATTGGGGTTCTCCAGTCGCATGGCGCAAAGCTGAGCGACCATGAAGATTGCGGCGGAAGCGCCGGCACACCAGAATCGAGACATGCCCAGGCGTTTTACGATGAGGTCGGACCCTATTCCGGAGAGGAGCCTCCCGAAGAAGCTTCCCAACGAAATAACAGACACATGAATCAGCTGCCGTTTGGCGACGAACTCCTTGCTCGCTGAGTCATCATAGTGGTTCCACAGGGCTTGTACGTCGTGACCGATGTTACTGAGAAGGTCAGTGAGTACGATAGAGAGGGACGACGTGACCATACTTGATGGTCATTAGACCGACGCCAGTCAACAACCCCAGGAGGATCCACAGCTGCCAGAACTCAATCTTGGTGAGCAACTCCAGGCCCGTAACATCTATCCATTGTGAGCGTTGAGTTGATTGATTCGCAGGTTCCTCAGGAGATTCCAAAATGTCCCCAGGTATGGATAGGAGGGAAGAACTTTCGTCTGATGCACGAGTTTGTTCGTCATTATCTGCTGGTTGCGGTTGGCTGCTGACAAGGGGCCAAGCAAACAAGATGAATCAAAGCACTTACTCGGCTCTCGTGGAGGGGCTGCAGTGCTGCTATACTTGCTTGAACTAGACTTGGTTCGACGCAGCAGGTTTGAGTCACGCCGCGGTCGGTCGATCGTGGGAAGCGCAGCGTAGCTCGTGCCCCTTTGCTGATCGACAACGTGGAGGAACGGTATGGAGACAAGGACAAGGAGCGATGTGGCCAAGGAAAGCAGGAGAAGGAAAGCGCCGGTATCTCCAGGGAAGGCAAACCCGCCTATAAGCGTGTAAAAGAAAGCGCTTAGACCGAATGCCGCCAGCGGAAAGGCTGTCGCCGTCCCGCGGTGTGTCGGCCAATTCAGAGTTGCTGTCTCATTCAGCAAAGGGGTTCCAACAGTCTGGGACATTGAGCTCACCAATCTTCAAGGCGGCCTGGAATGAAGCGCAGCTCCCCACGCCGGTCAAGAAGGAGAAGAAGGAGATTAACCCGACACTCATAGATCCGACGCCATTCTCATACGCTTTCTCAGGTTAGCAAACCTATCTATGAAGAGTGTGGGTGAGAGAAGTTCTGGGGGTGTCGATAGGTATCCAACATACCACGGTGAATGGGGAAGTAGCCGAGTCCTAGTGCAAGCATGCCAACCGACGCAGCGAGCCGTGGACTCCTCCTATCTGTGATGAATCCCATGGGGATTCCTGAGGCGTACATCCCAATATTCGCACTTGTGCCCTATTCGTATAAGAATCACGGGGACGAAGAAGGGCGGAGGATCGGCGTACAATGACATTGCTCTCCGTCGCGGAGAGCTTCATCCTCTCGGCGAATCTGAATCTATCAGCCATCAGGCGTCGAAAGGTACGGGGATATGACGAACTGCGGCGCCCAGGCTGAGTAGGCATACTGTGGGTATTTGATTAGCTTGTATTGCAACCTCAAGTAGGTAAACCAAACCCACGTTTGTCCCACAAGCAAGTGACACAGCGGTCGCCGCCACGACCGACACTACTCTGAGTTTCTTGTGCGCCATCCTTTCCGCCACGGTCATGGTTGCTCGCAAAGAGCTGGAAGAGTACCAAGGTAGAATTCAACGAGACGCATCGATGATGATAGGGCTTAGAAAGGGCCTGATGCCGACACAGAAGAAGAAGGCAATAACACCCGTCGTATGGCGTGAGCTATTTGGAATGGATAGATATCAGTAGATCTCTGCGCATGTCCGCGGTGAATTGAGTCCAAACGGTGATGTCTGATGTTGCGACCTCGGGAGACGCCTTCAGGGCTGTCGATAAGCTAAAGGCCCGGCTTGGCGCGGCTCTTACGGACCATGTCACATGCGACGGCACTCATTAATTGGAAGGGCACATCTACTCCAGGGCTGTACATACCACTCAATAATAGCGAGCATACCAGAAAGTCGACTGCGCCGCCTCTAAGTAAATAGCTGCAGCGATTCCGAGTCACCCGGGCCAGCGGACCTGGGCGGCTGCTTGCGAAACAATACCTACACAGTAATAATCAGCGATTTTGGAGTAGCATCTTGAGGGTCATCGCCAAGTGAAATCGGCCCCAGAATTTCTCGGGCGATTAATAAAAAAAGGGTTAGGCAACGGCGCTAATAATAAGAGGGGTAACTCCTCATCTCCAATACGAGCTGCGCCTCTTTTGCCCGAAATCTCTCCTCAGCAGATAAGAATTTAAATCAGTCGCCCGACTTTGCGTCCTTTATAATCCCTCCCTGACCAGCTCCTTCGCACACATTCTTTCAGCTTTTCTTCTTCTGCCGCTCGTTTGTTACGCACATAAACCTCACCGCACCTCGAATCACTTCCTCCACCTCGCCGTTCGCTCAGGACTCGACATTGCTACCTAGGTACTCCGTATATCCACCAACCTCCAACATGAAGGTCCCCCGAACTCTTGCCGCTGCCGCTCTCGTGGCCGGCGCCTGGGCACAAAGTGCAAGCATCACCGCGCCTCCATCCACCTCTTCCAAGGCCCCGGGAGACAGCAACGCCATCACAACTTCCGTACTGTGGGCCGCCGACGGCCCGTTCCAGTCCGTCCCTGGGGTTGATCTGCCATCCGACGATATCACCCTAGTTGGTAGCATAGTTACAGTAAACCCCTCTGGCACCGTCGTACACATCGATTGCCCTTACCCGAAAACCGCCGCCAACGCCGATGACGTTTGCAGCTTCTTCAGCTCCCTCAGCTATACCCTCAAGCCAAGCTACGAGGCCATTCATATCGATTTCTCCCTTTCAACCCGCCTGTACGGCGTGGGAGCTTCCATCGGAGGCATTGGAGATAGCGTATGTACCAGCACGAACACCCAGAGCTTGAACTGTGCAGCCACCATGACTGCGCGCGTCTCGGCCGAAGGCACCAAGACGGAGTCTGTCACCTCGTCCACATTCACTCTCGCGGATCCGACATACACAGCACTCACCATCACCGGAGGTCTGGACAAAACCCGCGCCGTCCCACAAGGGACACAACCGACTGGCGCTGCTGGTAGCCTCCGAGCTCGCACACTCTTTGGCGCCGCCGGTGCTGTTGCTGCTGCCGCATTGGCCCTTTGAGACGAGCGGTATTCAGCGCTTCGTTCCGACAGTCAAGAATTCTCTGTCTGCGATTGCGGGTATTACATGGGTTGCGTCTCTGGTATTTAATTCACCCGTAGATCCGTTGTAGTTCACCATTGGATACCCCTGATTTGCATCCTTCCTTCAATACCTGTCGGTTCCATTGTACTTCACAAAGTCATGTGAAGCCACGCCAATGCTCTTTTGTACATAGGAGAGGGACTACAGCTACGGCCGACCGTATGATATATCCTTGGATTATATACCTTTTTCTCTGTTGGCCTACAATAATATACATATCTCTTAGGCGAAACAGCAGCCTCCTCAAACGCACGTTTACTTTATGCTAACGAAATACTAGATTGATCATGCTTTGCGGCTAACTCGACCCCGTCGTCTAGACTTTGATCTTGTCCAAGTCCTTTCTCTCAACCGTCCAACCGTCAGCCCTCGCACCGTCTCCGGTGAAGAAGCTGGAGACGCTTGTGTCGCCCTTCAACACCCAGCGGAAGTACAACTGTGCAGCCTTCCCGAATTTACCGCCATTGACTTGATCATACGTCCCGCCGTGGCCGACTGGCAGATTGCCATTCCAAGAGGGGACTCCTGACGAGAGTGCCCTGTAGTCGCGCATGCCCTTTCATGAAATCAGTTGTAAGGCCATTGAGATTGTTTGCAAGGTCACCTACGTTATTGTATGCAATGTCGCTCGGCCCGCCCAGGAAGTAAAATACCGGCTTTCCCTTGATGTACGGAACAACCTTCCTCGTACCATCCTCGCTCATCTGGCCCGAGTTGAAGATTCCGAGTGCTTTGACTCTTGCATCCTGAGCCTGCTCGTAGGCCTCGACACCACCGCAGGACCATCCCGCAGCTGCAATGGCGTTCTTGTTGACCTTGGCGAACACTCCACTCGTGGAGCTCGAGGCGAAATCAATGCTGGCTTTCATCATAGCGGCTGTGGTCGAGCCTTGCTGATTTGGACCTCCTGAAGCAATGGCTATGAAGCCCCAGGACGCTATCTCCGTGAGAAAATTCGCTTGGGAGAGTCCGTTTGCAGAGCAGGCACCATTGCCCCACACAACCACAGGCATCGTCCCGTTCACAGCGTTGAGGTTCTGAGGGACGTATATCGTATGGTTTGGCAGCCCAGGGTCAGTGGTGTATTTCTTGTCCTGTTAGCACGAAACCATGTGCCTGGGAGTCATCCAGCCTACCGCCGGGTACGGGCCTGTGCCTGTACTCCCTTGCCGTTCCACCAAAGGCTGCAGAGGGGTGGCAGAAGCTGCCGCTGAAACCAGAACGGAAAATGCAACCGAAGCCTTCATGTTTTGGAGGGATTGGGTTCAAAATCTGAGAGAATCTACCGTTGGCTTTTGTCGAGAGGCAACGCTGTGGAATCCAGCGCCCTTTTATACCATATGTGTCCTGTTATTCTGCCAGAAATTGGTGGGATTTCCACCAATGTCCTTTTATTATCGCCATCATGGACAGCAGGTCCCCCAGTTGAGCCATTGCTTGAACCGATTCCCGCCGGTCTTGGTTATTCATATGCAAACTCTGACGCGGTCACTGGCGATGATCGCATTCATGACAGAGATACCGATTTCGATACCCGAGTGCTAGATTTGGAAGATGCGAATTGCGCATAATGCTCTGCACGATAACCGAGCGTTGATCGATTTGCGGGGAAGGGTGAATGCCCGGCAAAAGACGCGAAAACCGGGTTACGAATATATGAAACGTCCTGCAACGACCGAAGGGACTCCACTACCCAGACCTGTCATTTTGCGCAACGGGAGGATATTCTGCGGCTCTAGGTTGACCTCACCGATATGAAAAAGTATGACTTTTGCCACAGTCTATTATTACGGTTACCGGTTTGGATTCTCAAACTTACTTGGTGGAAATATGGTATGGCATGAAAACTCATTGTGAAGGGCCCAAGAGGATGATTAGACCGCGTGATCGTGTGCAGAGGATATTCGACAAGGTCCATGACGTCAACTTCCATGATTCTATGAACATTATCCTCGCCCACCAACTCAAAGGCGCACAAAAGTTTGCTAGAAGCTGTCGAACACCGTAGCCCTAGAAGAGTAGTAAGAAGAGGGAGACACCATATCAACATAGGAGAGCTGCGGCTTTCTACGTCTAACTGAACACCGGGCTGTGTTTCCTCTGTAGGTGGAAGTACCCTCCTAGCGCAGGTCAATTGGCTACAACCTAAAATTGCTACAGGTGGAATTTTGTTTTAGAACTTACTACACGTAGGGCCGCGCTACAAAGCTAATTGCAGGACCTGCAATATTGCTGCCTCTGCTAACTGTTTAAGCGGACGTAGAAAACCGCAGTACAGAGCGATTACAGCGCGGGGTTTAGTTAGATTTAAAAAGTTAGAAAGAAAGACTTATTGTTAAGACAGAAAGACAAGTAATTAGAGTAACATAAATTAAGGTTGCAAATAAAAGATAGTTGTAGATACACACGAATATCTAGTTAAATACCGTTACTTACTCGAGGGCAAACTATAATAATTAGAGTAACATAAATTAAGGTTGCAAATAAAAGATAGTTGTAGATACACACGAATATCTAGTTAAATACCGTCACTTACTCGAGGGCAAACTATAATAACGCTAAGTTTTGCAATCTCCCTTAATACTGCGGCACATTCTGCTTCCCCCTTAAGCGCGACCGTATCCCTATTAGCTAGGTAGTAGAGGTCCTAATTAATCTTGCTTTGTTGCCGTAGTATGTTAACGGCATTGTTAATATCTTGTAGGTTAATTAGTTGTAGCTCTCTATTATCTAGAACTGTAAAAACTCGGTCTTTCAGTGCAGCGCATGCCGCTTCCTGCCATGTGTTGTGGTACTCCTACGTCCATTGATAGGTCTTGCACTTTCCCGCTTGCACAAGCGGAACCGTCACGAGTTGTATTGTACCTAGCTGCTGACCCGCATCGAGGCACGAGGTATGTTACAATCACCGCTAGTAGGCATTATATAGAGGTGAAGTGGCAGCTGCAGTTCGCCATCCTCCCTATTCCTCAGTCCTCCACAAAAGCTTTTAGACTTATAACATGAACTATATACGTAACTACATCAAACATCAGCTACAGCTACAGCCGTACCCAACGTTTGCACGAGGCTACTTGAGGTATTCCGCTTGCTTGTTGTTCTATCCACATCAGCAATGCCTCGAACGAACGCCCCAAAGACAAACGTCGCCCCGCTTACGTATATAATCGCACCAGAAAGCGTTTCCAGCGGATACACACGTATAGATCGAGCGTGTTCACAAAGTAATAGGACAAACCAGCTCCGCCCTTTTGCGCCGAACCAAACTTTACCTGGCCTTAGGGACAGTCTCGTCGATGATACCACAGTTGAGCGCAGGGACGTCGTAGGCGCGCTGGATCCCCTACGCCCAGGCGGCGGTAAGGATAGGGGTACGCCGGGTCTACCGCCCCCTCTGCGACTTCATAGGGGTTCGGTGTCGCGGATAAAGGATATGCTTGTTGTTTGGGGCCGGAATGGTCAGGACGGTGCGGAGACGGTCTTTAATTGCGTACCACGGGATGTCCCATCAAAAAAGAGGTGGACTTCCGAACCCTCCGTTCCGTGCCGCGGAAGTCCCATCGAAAAAGTGGTGGTTCCAAAAAGTGGTGGCTTCCAAACAGTATACGCAGCACGGCGATGCGGGCGAAGAGGCTTTTCCACCGGACGATCCGGCGGCACCGGAAGCAACACTGGGATGACGTCCTAGACAACAGCGACAACATATAGAAGGCGGCCAAGTACCCTGGATATCTTGACACGAAGGCGACAGCCTCGTTCGCGCGAGTGCCTCCAATCAAGAAGACGGGAACGGAAGACGAATTCGTTACGGAGAACCAGGATACAGTATTGCGGATGAGCTGCTGCGGGCGTTCTTCCCGCCTCCGCCGTCATGCGAGCCGGAAGACGCTCTGAGCGCATACAGCCAGCTGCCATGGGAGCCGATTGCGAAGGACGAAGTCAAGAATGCGGTGTTCAGTAGGACAGCTGGCCTGTCTTAGTCATTGACTTGTTCAACTCATTGATGATGCCGCAGAGCAGCATCGTCTTGCCCTTGCCGGGGTCGCCCTTGATGCATAGCAGTTGGCTCTGCTTATCGTCACGCCATCGTTGGAAGTCGGAGTTCTCGAGGATCTAGTGGTATGAGTCCTCTAGCAGTCCACCCTTGGTTTCCTCAATACGCTTCTTGTCATCACAGGGATCTGTGAGTCGTAGTTCTTGCAGGCATTTATCCAGCTTGTCAATCTCCTCCTCGAGCCTTTTGAACGCCATCGAGCCAGGAGGATGGTTCATGTATACTGAGTTCGGCTAAGTTTTTACATCCAAACCATAAGAGAGTCTAGGGATCGTCTGTAGTAGACACTATAAGGTGCGTATACATTCGTACGCTTGGGGCTGTTTTGCAGTTCCAACCCAAGGGTAATGACACTACACCAACTTATCTCCCTATCTCGACCTCACGAGCCTACCAGCCGCACTTGATAGGGTAAACTAATAGTCGCAATACGTAGATTGTAAAGCATTGTCCAGGCATTCTCCAACCGCTTCATTAGGTTAATGCCTTCTCTCCAACCATGTAGTTTGGTCAGCTTAGTTCCTTTACGGCTCCTTGGCAACTCCTTCTTAGCACATGAAAATTCGTCTGGAAGCGTTAACGCATAACAACTATCCCGCCTCGTGACGCGTCAAAATCCTCCAGGAACACTGGTGGTTTACCATCTCTCTGGGGCCGTGCGGCCCTTGCCGATGCGGGTCGCGCCCCGCCGCTACTACTACCTGTTACCACGTCCGATGGAAATCTAGGGGTTGCAGGGCGTCGCAGGGCTGTAGCGACAGGGAAGTATTTAGCTGTGTAGGGCTTGAAAACCGCCCTTAAAGCTACATTAAACAGATCTTCTCAAGGAAAGTAACTTAAAAGTCTGCCGCTAATCCGATAGGTTAAGACGCCTTATTTATTACAGTTAAAGTGCCCCACTTTCTATCGGACGTGGAGGAAAGAGGCAGTACTTAGTAATGTTCTGCGGGACGGCCCGTCAGGCTCTAGGCTGGGGCGCTGTGGTGTCATCCTCCATTTGGTCTATACCGTCACAACGGCTAGTTATAGGGAGGGTCCAGGCTTAGATTTGTAAGAGTCGGGCCTGTTTTAGGTGTATTCTGATAGAAAAGAAGTAAAAATCACCCTTCTAGCAAAATCGAAAAGTTGGTGTTGGTGGTATACGTATACAGACCGTACTACCTCCCTAGAATGGATCAGTAAACCCGACCGATGCAGCGAATGTTATCAAATACGTTCTCGGCTGAGCTACCAAACAAGAGTAGTTGAAATCCTTCTCCTACGCGTCATTCTTGGCTCAAGGGGTTTTAGACCACGACGATGCGTTTTTGGTAATCGAGTCTGATCATGTGCCGCATCGACAACGGCTGCGATGAACTAAAAGTGAAAATAGACGATTAAGGTACGCCGCCTATAGTGCAACGCGTCTTTAGCTGTATGCCCACGGCGCATTACGCGGCCTATAGTGCAACGCGTTTTTCGCTGTATGCCCACGGGACATTACGCGTCCTACAGTGCAAGGCGTTTTCTGCTATATGCCCACGGGGCAGAATGTGGGAACAAACCACCAGGAATTGTTGTTGTTGATAGTATATTAAGAGCTGAGGTGGCTTATTGATCGGCATCAAAGCATCGACTTTGCCTCTACACTCGTTTTCTATCCCATTCCTCTATTGTCTCATTCATTTTCCATCGCATTCCCGCATCATGCGCTGGGAGAATCTTGGTCTCTTCTTCGGGGCAGCCCTCTGTGGCACAACGGCAGCAATTGCCAACTTTACTACTGAACTCAACATCATTCCAGGAGCATACATCGTAGAGCTTCATGACGATCACGTAAAATTTGCCCACTCTAAAAATTGAATTATGCTGAGAATCGGCTAGCACCCAAACTCGTTCATGAGGACAATCAAACCTCAAGGAATCGCACTCCGACAAACGCTGAACTATAAACTTTTCAAAGGTGTTTCGATTCAATTGGACAACAAAACTGCTGACCTGGAAACTGCCATCAGCCAGATTGCAAGCCAGGACAATGTCAAGCAGGTTTGGCCCGTCAGGCGGATTCCGTTGCCCAACGACACTGTAATTTGGAAAGCCGGAGATGGCCCTCTGTCTCGTAACGCGTGGAGAAAGCGGCAGCTCAGCAACACCAGCGAGTCTTACGCGCCTCATCATAAATCAACTCAGGTCGATCGTCTCCATGCCAAGGGCGTGACCGGAAAGGGGACAAAGATTGCAGTCATTGATACGGGAATTGATTGGAGGGTAGGTGGCGACTCAAAAATATCGTTTCTTTTCATGGCTGACTCGAGTTAGCATCCCGCCTTAGGTGGTTGTTTTGGCGAAGGTTGCCTTGTTTCGTATGGAAAAAACTTTTCCGGTAGCGACACTGAGCCACTTGATTGTATAGGTCACGGTACACATGTGGCAGGTATTATAGCTGCCCAGAAGAACGAGCTCGGAGTTCTCGGAGCAGCTCCTGGAGTTACTCTTGGAAGCTATAGGGTATTTGGATGCGTCGGGGGAGGTGAGGAGGACGTTTTGCTTGCTGCGTTCAACCAAGCGTTTGAAGACGGAAGCGACATCATCACAGCCTCTGTGGGTGCGCCAGGTGGCTTTCCCGAATCACCTATGGCGGTCGCTCTTCAGCGTATTGTCGAAGCTGGCGTGCCATGTACAGTCTCAGCGGGCAATGGCGGCGGTGGTGGTCTTTTCAATGCCGAAACTCCTGCGGACGGAAAAGGTGTCGCATCCATCGCATCAACAGAAAACACCGAAATTCCCGACCTCCTCCTCGAGGGTCACTATGCGGTCGACAACTCCTCCAAGACGACCTTTTATTGGAAACAGGGATATTTCTTCAATGAACATACCTGGAGCAACATCAGCCTTCCTCTTTGGGCAACGCCGTACAACAATTCCGGCACAGAGTGCGAAATGTTACCATCAGACACTCCTGATTTATCAGATCGAATTGTGCTCATCAGAGCAGCGTCTGCATGTTACGATATCGGGGTTGGACAGTTACTAGAGGATGCAGTTTCCTATGGCGCGCGCCATATGCTGCTATATGTGGATATTCCAGGCCCGGTATATTCATATATAACAGATAAGGATATCGACTCCTACGGATTCATTCCCTATAACCAAGGACTGGAATGGGCAGAGGACCTTGCAAAAGGCAGACGCATCTTAGTCGACCTCCCGAACCCTGCCACTGCGAATCAATTTCTCAAGTCCGATCCCAACCCCAAAGCTGGATATATCAGCGAGTTCTCGACTTGGGGGCCTGGAAATAGGATGGAATCTACAACTCACTTTGCCGCGCCTGGCTCTTTCATTTTTTCAACATACCCATTGGATCAAGGTGGCTACGCCGTTCTCTCTGGAACCTCTATGGCTACCCCTCTGGCTGCTGCCATTTATGCTCTTGTGGGTCAGGTTCGAGGTACACTTGATCCAAACACAATCAAAAGCGTGATTGCGTCAACTTCCAAACCCAATGTCTTCTGGGCTGGCGGCCAAGCTTACCCTTACCTTGCACCAACGGCCCAACAGGGTGCGGGCCTTATTCAAGCTTACGACGCTGCCTATACTACCACAGTCCTGACTGTCCCCGAAATCTCATTCAACGATACAGATCATTTGGTCGCAAACGTCACATTCACTATCAGAAATATTGGTGACAGAGAGAAGACGTATTCGTTGTCAAACGTTCGCGCTGCCACAGCTTATTTCCGAGACGAAAACATGCTCCCTCATGCATTCCCTCCCGCAATGGACACCAAAGGCGCCGAGTTATCGTTTAATTCCGAAAAGATCACAGTCCCCGCGGGTGGCGAAGCGGTCGTTGTCGTGACGCCGACTCCCCCTGACCTCAACAGCAAACGTATACCTGTTTACAGCGGGTTCATCTGCCTCAATGCCAGCGATAACGAGTCGCTCAGCTTGCCGTACCTTGGAACGTCTGGAAGTCTCTACAATCTAGATCCTTTGGACAAAACCCCAGGGCGAATGATCGGCGTTCTGGAAGGGAGGTGGTCGAAACCGATTCAAGGAAACGAGACCTTCACTTTCCCAATTCCGAAGGGTCCGAATGACCCGATTACCTACACATACCCAGTCGTTGGTATAGTTAGCCTAATTGGTACTCCAGAGTTCCGTTGTCATGCCATTTCCCTTGACCCAGCTCTTAATCAACAAGAGCATGCTGGGTTCAAAGTCGTTGGCATGCTCAAGCACTTTCCGATTCGCCTCTTGCCAAGGGCGGTGGTGCTTGCTAATATCATCAATGGTTTACTTGAGGATGATAGCTATATGCCGGCAGGTGGTTACAAGATACTGTTTTCGGCTCTCAGGAACTATGGGGACGCTAGCAAACCAGAAGATTGGGACACTGTAGTATCTCTTCCTTTTTTTATCAACTATACAGATGAAGCAGCAAAGAGCATAGGATAGATTTGGAATAACAGTTAAGGTTTTTATTTTATTTCCTTCTATTTGTTAGGGCCATTTTTTGAGATATTGAGATTTCCAGCTTGATGGAGGGGGGTCGAGCGGGCAGAAGTCGCACAGCGGAGGGAGCTGAGGCTATGCCTGACTAGGAGAAGGGTTCCAGGGACCTGATCTCGGCACACAGCTTTTGTATGGTAGCCTCAACAAAATCCTGTGCTGCTACCTTGTCGTCACTGAACGCTTTCTGCTACTAATCACATCTCGCGATCCTCGAGATGCCGCGCTCCGAGACGAAGCCGAAGCGTAATCGGCTACACCTAATACTACTCAATCGGGTTCTTGAGAGCTCTCTGCGGACCAATTGGACTCTCAAATCCAGCGGGAGACTACTGTAAGCCGGCCAACAATAGCAGGGATTCGGCGGAGTCAAGAGGCCTTCGGGCAGCCATATCCTCCACCCCGTATACGCCGAGGGCGCCCCCAAGAGTTCCGCAAAGGTTATATCGACGCTCTGCTCGAGCAGCTCCGAATACAACCCGATATGTACTTAGACGAGATGGCGGTTTTCTTAAAAGAGGATTACGGGATTGAGGTGTCTGTCTATCTGGGCGATTCAAAGGGCCTATCAACAGGCCCTCGCGGAGCTTATACAACTTCAACCGCTCTCGAAGATGGTCTATCCTGCCTGATATGAGCGTCCATGGCTACGTCGCTCATGCGCTGGTCCATGGGAGCGTCACTGCTGAGATCTTCGAGCACTTCCGCAGAGCACCCGTCACCCGGGACCCTAATCGATATTGGTAATGTATAACGCCTCAATCCATCGCGGCGATGGTGTGAAGCAGCTCTGTCGCAATTTTAGGGTTATCTTAGAGTACCTGCCGCCATACTCGCCCGATTGGAATCCGATTGAGCAGAGCTTCAAGCAGCTTACGAGTTGCCTACGCCGGCAGCGATTTGACAACGAGAACTTCGAGTATTTTGTAACAGTATGAGTCGAGAGAGAGTGGACGAACTGCACTTTTTGTTCAGGTCTGTCGCAGAGCGGCTTTATATAACCAGCCAGGCGGATGTATATACATCCAATCATGTAACCGTTA